>NC_080672.1:242608385-242758385 GCF_030247195.1 Topomyia yanbarensis
TTGATTTGATTGATTTGATTGATTTGATTGATTTGATTGATTTGATTGATTTGATTGATTTGATTGATTTGATTGATTTGATTGATTTGATTGATTTGATTGATTTGATTGATTTGATTGATTTGATTGATTTGATTGATTTGATTGATTTGATTGATTTGATTGATTTGATTGATTTGATTGATTTGATTGATTTGATTGATTTGATTGATTTGATTGATTTGATTGATTTGATTGATTTGATTGATTTGATTGATTTGATTGATTTGATTGATTTGATTGATTTGATTGATTTGATTGATTTGATTGATTTGATTGATTTGATTGATTTGATTGATTTGATTGATTTGATTGATTTGATTGATTTGATTGATTTGATTGATTTGATTGATTTGATTGATTTGATTGATTTGATTGATTTGATTGATTTGATTGATTTGATTGATTTGATTGATTTGATTGATTTGATTGATTTGATTGATTTGATTGATTTGATTGATTTGATTGATTTGATTGATTTGATTGATTTGATTGATTTGATTGATTTGATTGATTTGATTGATTTGATTGATTTGATTGATTTGATTGATTTGATTGATTTGATTGATTTGATTGATTTGATTGATTTGATTGATTTGATTGATTTGATTGATTTGATTGATTTGATTGATTTGATTGATTTGATTGATTTGATTGATTTGATTGATTTGATTGATTTGATTGATTTGATTGATTTGATTGATTTGATTGATTTGATTGATTTGATTGATTTGATTGATTTGATTGATTTGATTGATTTGATTGATTTGATTGATTTGATTGATTTGATTGATTTGATTGATTTGATTGATTTGATTGATTTGATTGATTTGATTGATTTGATTGATTTGATTGATTTGATTGATTTGATTGATTTGATTGATTTGATTGATTTGATTGATTTGATTGATTTGATTGATTTGATTGATTTGATTGATTTGATTGATTTGATTGATTTGATTGATTTGATTGATTTGATTGATTTGATTGATTTGATTGATTTGATTGATTTGATTGATTTGATTGATTTGATTGATTTGATTGATTTGATTGATTTGATTGATTTGATTGATTTGATTGATTTGATTGATTTGATTGATTTGATTGATTTGATTGATTTGATTGATTTGATTGATTTGATTGATTTGATTGATTTGATTGATTTGATTGATTTGATTGATTTGATTGATTTGATTGATTTGATTGATTTGATTGATTTGATTGATTTGATTGATTTGATTGATTTGATTGATTTGATTGATTTGATTGATTTGATTGATTTGATTGATTTGATTGATTTGATTGATTTGATTGATTTGATTGATTTGATTGATTTGATTGATTTGATTGATTTGATTGATTTGATTGATTTGATTGATTTGATTGATTTGATTGATTTGATTGATTTGATTGATTTGATTGATTTGATTGATTTGATTGATTTGATTGATTTGATTGATTTGATTGATTTGATTGATTTGATTGATTTGATTGATTTGATTGATTTGATTGATTTGATTGATTTGATTGATTTGATTGATTTGATTGATTTGATTGATTTGATTGATTTGATTGATTTGATTGATTTGATTGATTTGATTGATTTGATTGATTTGATTGATTTGATTGATTTGATTGATTTGATTGATTTGATTGATTTGATTGATTTGATTGATTTGATTGATTTGATTGATTTGATTGATTTGATTGATTTGATTGATTTGATTGATTTGATTGATTTGATTGATTTGATTGATTTGATTGATTTGATTGATTTGATTGATTTGATTGATTTGATTGATTTGATTGATTTGATTGATTTGATTGATTTGATTGATTTGATTGATTTGATTGATTTGATTGATTTGATTGATTTGATTGATTTGATTGATTTGATTGATTTGATTGATTTGATTGATTTGATTGATTTGATTGATTTGATTGATTTGATTGATTTGATTGATTTGATTGATTTGATTGATTTGATTGATTTGATTGATTTGATTGATTTGATTGATTTGATTGATTTGATTGATTTGATTGATTTGATTGATTTGATTGATTTGATTGATTTGATTGATTTGATTGATTTGATTGATTTGATTGATTTGATTGATTTGATTGATTTGATTGATTTGATTGATTTGATCGATTTGATTGATTTGATTGATTTGATTGATTTGATTGATTTGATTGATTTGATTGATTTGATTGATTTGATTGATTTGATTGATTTGATTGATTTGATTGATTTGATTGATTTGATTGATTTGATTGATTTGATTGATTTGATTGATTTTTTTTTTTTTATTCATTTCGTTTATTTGATAGGCACAAATGCGTTTGCTTGGCGGTGCCAAATGCTTTTGTTTTTACGTTTTGGATATCTTAAAACTAGGAGGTTACAATGTTGAAATATTTTTTTTACAAAGGAAAAGAAAGTTTACAGCTATCTTAAGACTAGAAATAAGATTCAATATATAAAAGAGGGCCAAAAGATTTTTTTATGAAAAAATTTAAAACAAGGGATTCACTTTGATATACAAGAGGGGGAGTAATAGTATTTTACGAAATATTTTACGGTTATCTTAAAACTAACAATATAGTTTAGTACACAAAAGGGGGAACAAATATTTATGAGAAATTTCACAGAAATCTTAAAACTAGGGATTCAATTCTATTTACAAGATGGAGGACAAGAGTTTCAATAAAGAGTAAAAATTATAGCTATCTTAAAACTAGGAATACAGAATACTAATTTGAATTTTTTAACTAAAACTTATGCTTGGTCAAAATATTCAAAGGGTGGCTTATTTCCGCATCAGTGTAGCAGCAGTTGTATCAAGGACAGGGGAGAGACGGGGAAAGAAGAGCAAAACTTGCAACTTTCGCTCGAACGGCGGGGGGGGGGGAGGGAGATCAGCGTATCAAATTTGCGCCTCAGTCTAGTAAGTCGTCGAGTACCGGATTGGCGGATGGTATTCTTCGGACCCGCGGGGAATCCTTCAAAAGTCATCGGACCTCGAGTCGCTCTCGCTTCAGTTTCCTTCTATGCAGGCGTAGTGGTAAGGGCGATGGCGGTTGCATAGTGGCACTCTGGAGCTGATCGGTTCCACAAGGCAGGAGGAAACTCTAAAAACGAGAAATAAAAGAGAGGGGCTAAATTGGGATATTTATCGTTTTTATGAAGGTATAAATAAGGGACATATAGGGGAAATCACGAGTTGCCAGCATATCTCGGACTGGTACATTGGGTGGTCTACCTCGGGCCCGAAGGGATTCCTTTAACTGAGACCTGGCGTCACAATACCCGGCGCACACCCAGACAACGTGTTCGATGTCGTGATAGCCCTCGTCACAAGCGCACAGACTACTCTCCGCAAGCCCAATACGCCGCAAATGCGCATCCATGGTGTAGTGATTGGACATAAGTCGGGACATTACACGAATAAAATCCCGACCCACATCCATCCCCCCGAACCAAGGCTTCGTTGATACCTTTGGGATAATCGAATGTAGCCATCGTCCAAGTTCCCCATTGCTCCACGAGGTTTGCCAACTGTTGAGCGTCCTCTGACGACAAATACTAAAAAATTCGTTGAAGCAGATTGGTCTTTCGTATATGTCACCATTTAATGCGCCCACCTTTGCTAATGAGTCGGCCTTTTCATTGCCCGGGATAGAACAATGAGAGGGGACCCAAACAAAGGTAATCTGATAAGATTTTTCAGATAACGTACACAAGGACTCCTGTATCTTCCCCAGAAAATACGGTAATTGCTTTTTAGGCTTCACCGCACGAAGAGCCTCGATAGAGCTGAGGCTGTCCGAAACGATGAAGTAGTGATCTGTGGGCAGAGTGTCGATGATCCCAAGGGTGTACTGAATTGCAGCTAACTCTGCGACGTAAACTGAAGCGGGATCATTGAGCTTGAATGAAGCGGTGATAGTATTGTTGAAGATACCGAAGCCAGTGGACCCATCGAGATTTGATCCGTCAGTGTAAAACATTTTGTCGCAGTCGACTTCTCGGAATTTATTATAAAATATATTGGGGATCATCTGCGGGCGTATATGGTCCGGAATTCCACGAATCTCTTCCTTCATGGATGTGTCGAAGAATACAGTAGAATCAGAAGTATCTAGGAAACGGACACGGTTGGGATTGTATGAAGAAGGATTGATGCTCTGTGCCATGTAGTCGAAGTACAAGGACATAAATCGGGTTTGAGAATTAAGCTCGACGAGCCTCTCAAAGTTTTCAATTACCAACGGGTTCAGAATGTCGCATCGGATGAGCAATCGATATGAGAGTTCCCAAAATCGATTTTTTAGCGGAAGAACGCCCGCCAGCACTTCGAGACTCATCGTATGGGTCGAGTGCATGCAACCCAAGGCAATGCGCAAGCAACGATACTGGATTCTCTCCAGTTTGATGAAGTGTATGTTCGCAGCGGAGCGGAAACAGAAACACCCGTACTCCATCACCGACAATATCGTTGTTTGGTACAACCTGATCAGGTCTCCTGGGTGAGCACCCCACCATGTTCCAGTTATTGTTCGGAGAAAATTGATCCTTTGTTGGCATTTCTGTTTCAGATACCTAATGTGACATCCCCAGGTACCTTTAGAGTCGAACCAGACCCCGAGATATTTAAATGTGAAAACCTGGTTGATCGTTGCACCCATTAATAAAAGCTGGAGTTGCGCCGGCTCACGCTTCCTAGAAAAAACAACCAACTCAGTTTTCTCCGTGGAGAACTCAATACCCAGCTGAAGAGCCCAAGCAGACAAATTGTCCAAGGTATTTTGTAATGGTCCTTGCAAGTCGGCAGCTTTGGGCCCTGTAACAGAGACCACCCCGTCGTCTGCAAGTTGCCTTAGCGTGCATGAATTGGCAAGACAATCGTCAATGTCATTCACGTAAAAATTGTAGAGCAGGGGACTTAGACATGAGCCCTGGGGAAGACCCATGTAGCTAAATCGCGATGTTGTTAAATCGCCATGCGAAAAGTGCATGTGCTTTTCAGACAACAGGTTTAGCAAAAAGTTATTTAAAATTGGCGAAAGACCATGCTGGTGCAGCTTCTCTGACAGAATGTTGATAGAAACTGAGTCAAAAGCCCCCTTAATATCCAAGAAGACTGATGCCATCTGCTCTTTGTTAGCATAGGCCATTTGGATTTCTGTAGAAAGCAACGCAAGGCAATCGTTCGTCCCTTTGCCTTTGCGGAAGCCAAATTGTGTATCTGACAGTAAGCCATTTGCTTCAACCCAATTGTCGAGGCGAAACATGATCATTTTCTCGAACAACTTCCGAATACAGGACAGCATTGCAATCGGCCGATACGAGTTGTGGTCGGAGGCTGGTTTTCCTGGTTTTTGGATGGCGATGACCTTCACTTGCCTCCATTCATAAGGGACAATGTTACCCTCAAGAAACTTGTTAAATAAATTCAACAGGCGCCTTTTTGCAGTGTCAGGCAGATTCTTCAGCAAGTTGAATTTGATTCTGTCTAACCCTGGGGCGTTATTGTTGCACGATAAGAGAGCAAGTGAGAACTCCACCATCGAAAACGGTGTTTCGTTTGCGGTATCGTGAGAAGACGCGGCGCGGTACGTTTTCTGTACCGGGACAGAGTCCGGACAGATCTTCTTGGCGAAAGCGAATATCCAACGGTTTGAATATTCCACGTTCTCGTTGGTACTATTATGATTACGCATACGTCGAGCCGTACCCCAAAGAGTGCTCATCGCTGTTTCTCTCGTTAACCCGTCGACGAACCGGCGCCAATAACTGCGTTTTTTGGCTTTCATTAGACTCTTCATTCGCCTTTCTAACGACGCGTACTGTTGATAGCTAGCGGGTAACCCGTCTTCCCGGAAGGCCTTATATGCAGTGGACTTTTCCGCGTACAGCTCTGAGCACTCTTTGTCCCACCACAGGGTGGGAGACCGTCCATGGGTATTCGCGCTGGGTACTGGTTTAGTCTGAGCTTGATTCGCACTGTCGAGAATCAAGCCAGCCAAAAACCTGTACTCTTCCTCCGGAGGAAGTTCTTGAGTGGATTCGATTTTAACGGATATCGCGGTCGCGTAACTCTTCCAATCAATGTTCCGTGTGAGGTCATACGAGACATTGATTGTTTCCGATGGTCTTGAACCGTTAGCAATTGAAATCACGATAGGCAAATGATCGCTACCGTGGGGATCAGGGATCACCTTCCACATGCAATCTAACTGTAGCGATGTCGAGCAAAGCGACAAATCCAACGCGCTTGCGCGTGCTGGTGGTGTAGGAATCCGCGTCATTTCTCCCGTGTTTAAGATGGTCATGTTGAAATTATCGCAAAGATCTTGGATTAATGTTGATCTATTATCATCATGAAGACAGCCCCATACCGTACCGTGCGAGTTAAAGTCTCCCAGAACTAGCCGCGGTGCCGGTAAGGATTCCGTGATATTACAAAGCGTTCGGTGCCCTACCGAGGCTCTAGGAGGAATGTAGATGGAAGCAATGCAAAGGTCTTTACCTTTGATTAAAACTTGACAAGCGACAATTTCAATGCCTGGTGTCGAAGGGAGGTTAATTCGGTTGAAAGAATAGCACTTTTTGATCCCCAAAAGTACTCCTCCATAGGGGTTTTCTCGATCCAGACGAATTATATTAAAGTCGTGGAAGTTGAGATTTATATCGGAAGTTAACCAAGTTTCACATAATGCGAAAGCATCACATTTTAAACTATTTAGTAAAAATTTAAAGGAATCGATTTTCGGGAGGATACTTCTGCTGTTCCACTGTAGAACAGTGATCGAATCGGTGACCTCGTTCGATGACTTAGCCATCGAAGGATACGATCGCTGCAAGGACGGGCCATTTAGTAGTCAACTGCTTCAAAAATGTTTGCACTATAGGGAGAAAACGTATCAGAAGGCTTTTAAGAGGATCAGTAACATTGAAAGCTGTGAAAATTAAGTCCACTATGTCAGAAAATTTCATTAGTCCGCTACTGGACTGAGTATCTGTTTGAAAAAAGGGGACACTTGGGGTTTTTGGTGTCCCTGGAAGTGGTGGGTACTCCTTGTTAGAATTAATATTTCCAAGTCCTGGAGCAAATTGCTTCGGCTTTTGTGCATCACTTCCGTTGGATTTATTGGTTGTAGATGGCGCACTCTGAGTGGACGACACCTTGGCACCCTTACGGGGCAATGTAGGGGAGGCTGGATTTCTCCTCTTCCTGGATTCCCCTGGGTTAACCAAAGATGTTCCCTCTCGTGGGTCGTCAGATTCTTGCTCAACGTTAGCCAAACCAGCATAGGGATTTTCGGACAGGACAGATGGCGAAGCATTCTTTAGCATTTCTGCATAAGAACGCCTTGAGCGTTCCTTAAGGGAGCGCTTAATTTTATCCCCGCGCTGCTTGTACGCAGGGCATGATTTAAGAGCATGTGAAGGGCCCCCGCAGCAAATACACTTTTCAGTTTCTTTGTCGCAAGAGTCATCCTCATGCTCTCCTTCGCATTTGCCGCATCGTTTCTTATTTCCACAATATGTGGCTGTGTGGCCCAACTGCTTGCAATTGCTGCAGCTCATGACCCGCGGTACAAACAGGCGAACTGGTAGGCGAACCCTGTCAAGGAGGATGTAGTTGGGAAGAGAGGACCCGGCGAATGTCACCCGAAGCGAGCCTGATAGAGAGTAGGTAGTCTTACCTCCCTCGGTGTTTGCGGTATACAATTGTTTGCATTCTAAGATCTTAATCTGTTCAAGAGAGGGGTCCTTAAAGCAGCCAACCCCGTGCTCCAACAGTTCTTCGCATTTCAGGCCCGGTTCGGACACTACCCCATCGATTTCACAGGCCACACAAGGCACGTACGCTTTAAATTCCCGTGTAAAGCGCTCACAGCAAGCAATCGCGTTTGCCTGGCCGAGATCATTCACTAGAACACGTATCTTGTTTGCCCGAACACGTGTTATCTGAGCTACAGCCGGGTAATTAGCAGTCAGATCTCGAGAAAGTTTTAATATATTAACCGGTTTCTCTCCGGTCCGAAAATATACCACCCATGGCCCAGAGGAACCTTCCGGGTACTGCTTTATACGGGGAGCAATGCGAGTATTAGGGGGATCAGGGACTTCCATGATTACATCAGATGGTATTTCGCCCTCGGCCATTTAAGCACGAGGGCAGAGCGTTATATAAACGGGAATGTGTCTTATTATTTGATTTGAGTAAAGTAGGGAAAAGGAAAGAAAGCAAACGAGGAAAAAAAAATAAAGCAAAACTTATCTGCAAACAACGTCGATTGTTCCGCACCAGCGAAAACAATGTACTGGATTTACTGTCGGCACCAGCAGAACGTCAGCTAACGAACGAACAAAGGATGACCTTGACTCACTAAAATTTACACACCGAACACCACTGTGAAATATAACGATCCGTTCCGTTCAAAGGTTGGGAGACGTATGATTTGATTGATTTGATTGATTTGATTGATTTGATTGATTTGATTGATTTGATTGATTTGATTGATTTGATTGATTTGATTGATTTGATTGATTTGATTGATTTGATTGATTTGATTGATTTGATTGATTTGATTGATTTGATTGATTTGATTGATTTGATTGATTTGATTGATTTGATTGATTTGATTGATTTGATTGATTTGATTGATTTGATTGATTTGATTGATTTGATTGATTTGATTGATTTGATTGATTTGATTGATTTGATTGATTTGATTGATTTGATTGATTTGACTGATTTGATTGATTTGATTGATTTGATTGATTTGATTGATTTGATTGATTTGATTGATTTGATTGATTTGATTGATTTGATTGATTTGATTGATTTGATTGATTTGATTGATTTGATTGATTTGATTGATTTGATTGATTTGATTGATTTGATTGATTTGATTGATTTGATTGATTTGATTGATTTGATTGATTTGATTGATTTGATTGATTTGATTGATTTGATTGATTTGATTGATTTGATTGATTTGATTGATTTGATTGATTTGATTGATTTGATTGATTTGATTGATTTGATTGATTTGATTGATTTGATTGATTTGATTGATTTGATTGATTTGATTGATTTGATTGATTTGATTGATTTGATTGATTTGATTGATTTGATTGATTTGATTGATTTGATTGATTTGATTGATTTGATTGATTTGATTGATTTGATTGATTTGATTGATTTGATTGATTTGATTGATTTGATTGATTTGATTGATTTGATTGATTTGATTGATTTGATTGATTTGATTGATTTGATTGATTTGATTGATTTGATTGATTTGATTGATTTGATTGATTTGATTGATTTGATTGATTTGATTGATTTGATTGATTTGATTGATTTGATTGATTTGATTGATTTGATTGATTTGATTGATTTGATTGATTTGATTGATTTGATTGATTTGATTGATTTGATTGATTTGATTGATTTGATTGATTTGATTGATTTGATTGATTTGATTGATTTGATTGATTTGATTGATTTGATTGATTTGATTGATTTGATTGATTTGATTGATTTGATTGATTTGATTGATTTGATTGATTTGATTGATTTGATTGATTTGATTGATTTGATTGATTTGATTGATTTGATTGATTTGATTGATTTGATTGATTTGATTGATTTGATTGATTTGATTGATTTGATTGATTTGATTGATTTGATTGATTTGATTGATTTGATTGATTTGATTGATTTGATTGATTTGATTGATTTGATTGATTTGATTGATTTGATTGATTTGATTGATTTGATTGATTTGATTGATTTGATTGATTTGATTGATTTGATTGATTTGATTGATTTGATTGATTTGATTGATTTGATTGATTTGATTGATTTGATTGATTTGATTGATTTGATTGATTTGATTGATTTGATTGATTTGATTGATTTGATTGATTTGATTGATTTGATTGATTTGATTGATTTGATTGATTTGATTGATTTGATTGATTTGATTGATTTGATTGATTTGATTGATTTGATTGATTTGATTGATTTGATTGATTTGATTGATTTGATTGATTTGATTGATTTGATTGATTTGATTGATTTGATTGATTTGATTGATTTGATTGATTTGATTGATTTGATTGATTTGATTGATTTGATTGATTTGATTGATTTGATTGATTTGATTGATTTGATTGATTTGATTGATTTGATTGATTTGATTGATTTGATTGATTTGATTGATTTGATTGATTTGATTGATTTGATTGATTTGATTGATTTGATTGATTTGATTGATTTGATTGATTTGATTGATTTGATTGATTTGATTGATTTGATTGATTTGATTGATTTGATTGATTTGATTGATTTGATTGATTTGATTGATTTGATTGATTTGATTGATTTGATTGATTTGATTGATTTGATTGATTTGATTGATTTGATTGATTTGATTGATTTGATTGATTTGATTGATTTGATTGATTTGATTGATTTGATTGATTTGATTGATTTGATTGATTTGATTGATTTGATTGATTTGATTGATTTGATTGATTTGATTGATTTGATTGATTTGATTGATTTGATTGATTTGATTGATTTGATTGATTTGATTGATTTGATTGATTTGATTGATTTGATTGATTTGATTGATTTGATTGATTTGATTGATTTGATTGATTTGATTGATTTGATTGATTTGATTGATTTGATTGATTTGATTGATTTGATTGATTTGATTGATTTGATTGATTTGATTGATTTGATTGATTTGATTGATTTGATTGATTTGATTGATTTGATTGATTTGATTGATTTGATTGATTTGATTGATTTGATTGATTTGATTGATTTGATTGATTTGATTGATTTGATTGATTTGATTGATTTGATTGATTTGATTGATTTGATTGATTTGATTGATTTGATTGATTTGATTGATTTGATTGATTTGATTGATTTGATTGATTTGATTGATTTGATTGATTTGATTGATTTGATTGATTTGATTGATTTGATTGATTTGATTGATTTGATTGATTTGATTGATTTGATTGATTTGATTGATTTGATTGATTTGATTGATTTGATTGATTTGATTGATTTGATTGATTTGATTGATTTGATTGATTTGATTGATTTGATTGATTTGATTGATTTGATTGATTTGATTGATTTGATTGATTTGATTGATTTGATTGATTTGATTGATTTGATTGATTTGATTGATTTGATTGATTTGATTGATTTGATTGATTTGATTGATTTGATTGATTTGATTGATTTGATTGATTTGATTGATTTGATTGATTTGATTGATTTGATTGATTTGATTGATTTGATTGATTTGATTGATTTGATTGATTTGATTGATTTGATTGATTTGATTGATTTGATTGATTTGATTGATTTGATTGATTTGATTGATTTGATTGATTTGATTGATTTGATTGATTTGATTGATTTGATTGATTTGATTGATTTGATTGATTTGATTGATTTGATTGATTTGATTGATTTGATTGATTTGATTGATTTGATTGATTTGATTGATTTGATTGATTTGATTGATTTGATTGATTTGATTGATTTGATTGATTTGATTGATTTGATTGATTTGATTGATTTGATTGATTTGATTGATTTGATTGATTTGATTGATTTGATTGATTTGATTGATTTGATTGATTTGATTGATTTGATTGATTTGATTGATTTGATTGATTTGATTGATTTGATTGATTTGATTGATTTGATTGATTTGATTGATTTGATTGATTTGATTGATTTGATTGATTTGATTGATTTGATTGATTTGATTGATTTGATTGATTTGATTGATTTGATTGATTTGATTGATTTGATTGATTTGATTGATTTGATTGATTTGATTGATTTGATTGATTTGATTGATTTGATTGATTTGATTGATTTGATTGATTTGATTGATTTGATTGATTTGATTGATTTGATTGATTTGATTGATTTGATTGATTTGATTGATTTGATTGATTTGATTGATTTGATTGATTTGATTGATTTGATTGATTTGATTGATTTGATTGATTTGATTGATTTGATTGATTTGATTGATTTGATTGATTTGATTGATTTGATTGATTTGATTGATTTGATTGATTTGATTGATTTGATTGATTTGATTGATTTGATTGATTTGATTGATTTGATTGATTTGATTGATTTGATTGATTTGATTGATTTGATTGATTTGATTGATTTGATTGATTTGATTGATTTGATTGATTTGATTGATTTGATTGATTTGATTGATTTGATTGATTTGATTGATTTGATTGATTTGATTGATTTGATTGATTTGATTGATTTGATTGATTTGATTGATTTGATTGATTTGATTGATTTGATTGATTTGATTGATTTGATTGATTTGATTGATTTGATTGATTTGATTGATTTGATTGATTTGATTGATTTGATTGATTTGATTGATTTGATTGATTTGATTGATTTGATTGATTTGATTGATTTGATTGATTTGATTGATTTGATTGATTTGATTGATTTGATTGATTTGATTGATTTGATTGATTTGATTGATTTGATTGATTTTTGATTTGATTGATTTGATTGATTTGATTGATTTGATTGATTTGATTGATTTGATTGATTTGATTGATTTGATTGATTTGATTGATTTGATTGATTTGATTGATTTGATTGATTTGATTGATTTGATTGATTTGATTGATTTGATTGATTTGATTGATTTGATTGATTTGATTGATTTGATTGATTTGATTGATTTGATTGATTTGATTGATTTGATTGATTTGATTGATTTGATTGATTTGATTGATTTGATTGATTTGATTGATTTGATTGATTTGATTGATTTGATTGATTTGATTGATTTGATTGATTTGATTGATTTGATTGATTTGATTGATTTGATTGATTTGATTGATTTGATTGATTTGATTGATTTGATTGATTTGATTGATTTGATTGATTTGATTGATTTGATTGATTTGATTGATTTGATTGATTTGATTGATTTGATTGATTTGATTGATTTGATTGATTTGATTGATTTGATTGATTTGATTGATTTGATTGATTTGATTGATTTGATTGATTTGATTGATTTGATTGATTTGATTGATTTGATTGATTTGATTGATTTGATTGATTTGATTGATTTGATTGATTTGATTGATTTGATTGATTTGATTGATTTGATTGATTTGATTGATTTGATTGATTTGATTGATTTGATTGATTTGATTGATTTGATTGATTTGATTGATTTGATTGATTTGATTGATTTGATTGATTTGATTGATTTGATTGATTTGATTGATTTGATTGATTTGATTGATTTGATTGATTTGATTGATTTGATTGATTTGATTGATTTGATTGATTTGATTGATTTGATTGATTTGATTGATTTGATTGATTTGATTGATTTGATTGATTTGATTGATTTGATTGATTTGATTGATTTGATTGATTTGATTGATTTGATTGATTTGATTGATTTGATTGATTTGATTGATTTGATTGATTGATTGATTTGATTGATTTGATTGATTTGATTGATTTGATTGATTTGATTGATTTGATTGATTTGATTTGATTTGATTGATTTGATTGATTTGATTGATTTGATTGATTTGATTGATTTGATTGATTTGATTGATTTGATTGATTTGATTGATTTGATTGATTTGATTGATTTGATTGATTTGATTGATTTGATTGATTTGATTGATTTGATTGATTTGATTGATTTGATTGATTTGATTGATTTGATTGATTTGATTGATTTGATTGATTTGATTGATTTGATTGATTTGATTGATTTGATTGATTTGATTGATTTGATTGATTTGATTGATTTGATTGATTTGATTGATTTGATTGATTTGATTGATTTGATTGATTTGATTGATTTGATTTGATTTGATTGATTTGATTGATTTGATTGATTTGATTGATTTGATTGATTTGATTGATTTGATTGATTTGATTGATTTGATTGATTTGATTGATTGATTGATTGATTTGATTGATTTGATTGATTTGATTGATTTGATTGATTTGATTGATTTGATTGATTTGATTGATTTGATTGATTTGATTGATTTGATTGATTTGATTGATTTGATTGATTTGATTGATTTGATTGATTTGATTGATTTGATTGATTTGATTGATTTGATTGATTTGATTGATTTGATTGATTTGATTGATTTGATTGATTTGATTGATTTGATTGATTTGATTGATTTGATTGATTTGATTGATTTGATTGATTTGATTGATTTGATTGATTTGATTGATTTGATTGATTTGATTGATTTGATTGATTTGATTGATTTGATTGATTTGATTGATTTGATTGATTTGATTGATTTGATTGATTTGATTGATTTGATTGATTTGATTGATTTGATTGATTTGATTGATTTGATTGATTTGATTGATTTGATTGATTTGATTGATTTGATTGATTTGATTGATTTGATTGATTTGATTGATTTGATTGATTTGATTGATTTGATTGATTTGATTGATTTGATTGATTTGATTGATTGATTGATTTGATTGATTTGATTGATTTGATTTGATTGATTTGATTGATTTGATTGATTTGATTGATTTGATTGATTTGATTGATTTGATTGATTTGATTGATTTGATTGATTTGATTGATTTGATTGATTTGATTGATTTGATTGATTTGATTGATTTGATTGATTTGATTGATTTGATTGATTTGATTGATTGATTGATTGATTGATGTTGATTGATTTGATTGATTTGATTGATTTGATTGATTTGATTGATTTCGATTGATTCGATTGATTCGATTGATTTCGATTGATTCGATTGATTCGATTGATTCGATTGATTCGATTGATTTGATTGATTTGATTGATTTGATTGATTGATTGATTTGATTGATTGATGATTGATTGATTTGATTGATTTGATTGATTTGATTGATTTGATTGATTTGATTGATTTGATTGATTTGATTGATTTGATTGATTTGATTGATTTGATTGATTTGATTGATTGATTGATTTGATTGATTTGATTGATTTGATTGATTTGATTGATTTGATTGATTTGATTGATTTGATTGATTTGATTGATTTGATTGATTTGATTGATTTGATTGATTTGATTGATTTGATTGATTTGATTGATTTGATTGATTTGATTGATTTGATTGATTTGATTGATTTGATTGATTTGATTGATTTGATTGATTTGATTGATTTGATTGATTTGATTGATTTGATTGATTTGATTGATTTGATTGATTTGATTGATTTGATTGATTTGATTGATTTGATTGATTTGATTGATTTGATTGATTTGATTGATTTGATTGATTTGATTGATTTGATTGATTTGATTGATTTGATTGATTTGATTGATTTGATTGATTTGATTGATTTGATTGATTTGATTGATTTGATTGATTTGATTGATTTGATTGATTTGATTGATTTGATTGATTTGATTGATTTGATTGATTTGATTGATTTGATTGATTTGATTGATTTGATTGATTTGATTGATTTGATTGATTTGATTGATTTGATTGATTTGATTGATTTGATTGATTTGATTGATTGATTGATTTGATTGATTTGATTGATTTGATTGATTTGATTGATTTGATTGATTTGATTGATTTGATTGATTTGATTGATTTGATGATTTGATTGATTTGATTGATTTGATTGATTTGATTGATTTGATTGATTTGATTGATTTGATTGATTTGATTGATTTGATTGATTTGATTGATTTGATTGATTTGATTGATTTGATTGATTTGATTGATTTGATTGATTTGATTGATTTGATTGATTTGATTGATTTGATTGATTTGATTGATTTGATTGATTTGATTGATTTGATTGATTTGATTGATTTGATTGATTTGATTGATTTGATTGATTTGATTGATTTGATTGATTTGATTGATTTGATTGATTTGATTGATTTGATTGATTTGATTGATTTGATTGATTTGATTGATTTGATTGATTTGATTGATTTGATTGATTTGATTGATTTGATTGATTTGATTGATTTGATTGATTTGATTGATTTGATTGATTTGATTGATTTGATTGATTTGATTGATTTGATTGATTTGATTGATTTGATTGATTTGATTGATTTGATTGATTTGATTGATTTGATTGATTTGATTGATTTGATTGATTTGATTGATTTGATTGATTTGATTGATTTGATTGATTTGATTGATTTGATTGATTTGATTGATTTGATTGATTTGATTGATTTGATTGATTTGATTGATTTGATTGATTTGATTGATTTGATTGATTTGATTGATTTGATTGATTTGATTGATTTGATTGATTTGATTGATTTGATTGATTTGATTGATTTGATTGATTTGATTGATTTGATTGATTTGATTGATTTGATTGATTTGATTGATTTGATTGATTTGATTGATTTGATTGATTTGATTGATTTGATTGATTTGATTGATTTGATTGATTTGATTGATTTGATTGATTTGATTGATTTGATTGATTTGATTGATTTGATTGATTTGATTGATTTGATTGATTTGATTGATTTGATTGATTTGATTGATTTGATTGATTTGATTGATTTGATTGATTTGATTGATTTGATTGATTTGATTGATTTGATTGATTTGATTGATTTGATTGATTTGATTGATTTGATTGATTTGATTGATTTGATTGATTTGATTGATTTGATTGATTTGATTGATTTGATTGATTTGATTGATTTGATTGATTTGATTGATTTGATTGATTTGATTGATTTGATTGATTTGATTGATTTGATTGATTTGATTGATTTGATTGATTTGATTGATTTGATTGATTTGATTGATTTGATTGATTTGATTGATTTGATTGATTTGATTGATTTGATTGATTTGATTGATTTGATTGATTTGATTGATTTGATTGATTTGATTGATTTGATTGATTTGATTGATTTGATTGATTTGATTGATTTGATTGATTTGATTGATTTGATTGATTTGATTGATTTGATTGATTTGATTGATTTGATTGATTTGATTGATTTGATTGATTTGATTGATTTGATTGATTTGATTGATTTGATTGATTTGATTGATTTGATTGATTTGATTGATTTGATTGATTTGATTGATTTGATTGATTTGATTGATTTGATTGATTTGATTGATTTGATTGATTTGATTGATTTGATTGATTTGATTGATTTGATTGATTTGATTGATTTGATTGATTTGATTGATTTGATTGATTTGATTGATTTGATTGATTTGATTGATTTGATTGATTTGATTGATTTGATTGATTTGATTGATTTGATTGATTTGATTGATTTGATTGATTTGATTGATTTGATTGATTTGATTGATTTGATTGATTTGATTGATTTGATTGATTTGATTGATTTGATTGATTTGATTGATTTGATTGATTTGATTGATTTGATTGATTTGATTGATTTGATTGATTTGATTGATTTGATTGATTTGATTGATTTGATTGATTTGATTGATTTGATTGATTTGATTGATTTGATTGATTTGATTGATTCGATTGATTCGATTGATTCGATTGATTCGATTGATTTGATTGATTTGATTGATTTGATTGATTTGATTGATTTGATTGATTTGATTGATTTGATTGATTTGATTGATTTGATTGATTTGATTGATTTGATTGATTTGATTGATTTGATTGATTTGATTGATTTGATTGATTTGATTGATTTGATTGATTTGATTGATTTGATTGATTTGATTGATTTGATTGATTTGATTGATTTGATTGATTTGATTGATTTGATTGATTTGATTGATTTGATTGATTTGATTGATTTGATTGATTTGATTGATTTGATTGATTTGATTGATTTGATTGATTTGATTGATTTGATTGATTTGATTGATTTGATTGATTTGATTGATTTGATTGATTTGATTGATTTGATTGATTTGATTGATTTGATTGATTTGATTGATTTGATTGATTTGATTGATTTGATTGATTTGATTGATTTGATTGATTTGATTGATTTGATTGATTTGATTGATTTGATTGATTTGATTGATTTGATTGATTTGATTGATTTGATTGATTTGATTGATTTGATTGATTTGATTGATTTGATTGATTTGATTGATTTGATTGATTTGATTGATTTGATTGATTTGATTGATTTGATTGATTTGATTGATTTGATTGATTTGATTGATTTGATTGATTTGATTGATTTGATTGATTTGATTGATTTGATTGATTTGATTGATTTGATTGATTTGATTGATTTGATTGATTTGATTGATTTGATTGATTTGATTGATTTGATTGATTTGATTGATTTGATTGATTTGATTGATTTGATTGATTTGATTGATTTGATTGATTTGATTGATTTGATTGATTTGATTGATTTGATTGATTTGATTGATTTGATTGATTTGATTGATTTGATTGATTTGATTGATTTGATTGATTTGATTGATTTGATTGATTTGATTGATTTGATTGATTTGATTGATTTGATTGATTTGATTGATTTGATTGATTTGATTGATTTGATTGATTTGATTGATTTGATTGATTTGATTGATTTGATTGATTTGATTGATTTGATTGATTTGATTGATTTGATTGATTTGATTGATTTGATTGATTTGATTGATTTGATTGATTTGATTGATTTGATTGATTTGATTGATTTGATTGATTTGATTGATTTGATTGATTTGATTGATTTGATTGATTTGATTGATTTGATTGATTTGATTGATTTGATTGATTTGATTGATTTGATTGATTTGATTGATTTGATTGATTTGATTGATTTGATTGATTTGATTGATTTGATTGATTTGATTGATTTGATTGATTTGATTGATTTGATTGATTTGATTGATTTGATTGATTTGATTGATTTGATTGATTTGATTGATTTGATTGATTTGATTGATTTGATTGATTTGATTGATTTGATTGATTTGATTGATTTGATTGATTTGATTGATTTGATTGATTTGATTGATTTGATTGATTTGATTGATTTGATTGATTTGATTGATTTGATTGATTTGATTGATTTGATTGATTTGATTGATTTGATTGATTTGATTGATTTGATTGATTTGATTGATTTGATTGATTTGATTGATTTGATTGATTTGATTGATTTGATTGATTTGATTGATTTGATTGATTTGATTGATTTGATTGATTTGATTGATTTGATTGATTTGATTGATTTGATTGATTTGATTGATTTGATTGATTTGATTGATTTGATTGATTTGATTGATTTGATTGATTTGATTGATTTGATTGATTTGATTGATTTGATTGATTTGATTGATTTGATTGATTTGATTGATTTGATTGATTTGATTGATTTGATTGATTTGATTGATTTGATTGATTTGATTGATTTGATTGATTTGATTGATTTGATTGATTTGATTGATTTGATTGATTTGATTGATTTGATTGATTTGATTGATTTGATTGATTTGATTGATTTGATTGATTTGATTGATTTGATTGATTTGATTGATTTGATTGATTTGATTGATTTGATTGATTTGATTGATTTGATTGATTTGATTGATTTGATTGATTTGATTGATTTGATTGATTTGATTGATTTGATTGATTTGATTGATTTGATTGATTTGATTGATTTGATTGATTTGATTGATTTGATTGATTTGATTGATTTGATTGATTTGATTGATTTGATTGATTTGATTGATTTGATTGATTTGATTGATTTGATTGATTTGATTGATTTGATTGATTTGATTGATTTGATTGATTTGATTGATTTGATTGATTTGATTGATTTGATTGATTTGATTGATTTGATTGATTTGATTGATTTGATTGATTTGATTGATTTGATTGATTTGATTGATTTGATTGATTTGATTGATTTGATTGATTTGATTGATTTGATTGATTTGATTGATTTGATTGATTTGATTGATTTGATTGATTTGATTGATTTGATTGATTTGATTGATTTGATTGATTTGATTGATTTGATTGATTTGATTGATTTGATTGATTTGATTGATTTGATTGATTTGATTGATTTGATTGATTTGATTGATTTGATTGATTTGATTGATTTGATTGATTTGATTGATTTGATTGATTTGATTGATTTGATTGATTTGATTGATTTGATTGATTTGATTGATTTGATTGATTTGATTGATTTGATTGATTTGATTGATTTGATTGATTTGATTGATTTGATTGATTTGATTGATTTGATTGATTTGATTGATTTGATTGATTTGATTGATTTGATTGATTTGATTGATTTGATTGATTTGATTGATTTGATTGATTTGATTGATTTGATTGATTTGATTGATTTGATTGATTTGATTGATTTGATTGATTTGATTGATTTGATTGATTTGATTGATTTGATTGATTTGATTGATTTGATTGATTTGATTGATTTGATTGATTTGATTGATTTGATTGATTTGATTGATTTGATTGATTTGATTGATTTGATTGATTTGATTGATTTGATTGATTTGATTGATTTGATTGATTTGATTGATTTGATTGATTTGATTGATTTGATTGATTTGATTGATTTGATTGATTTGATTGATTTGATTGATTTGATTGATTTGATTGATTTGATTGATTTGATTGATTTGATTGATTTGATTGATTTGATTGATTTGATTGATTTGATTGATTTGATTGATTTGATTGATTTGATTGATTTGATTGATTTGATTGATTTGATTGATTTGATTGATTTGATTGATTTGATTGATTTGATTGATTTGATTGATTTGATTGATTTGATTGATTTGATTGATTTGATTGATTTGATTGATTTGATTGATTTGATTGATTTGATTGATTTGATTGATTTGATTGATTTGATTGATTTGATTGATTTGATTGATTTGATTGATTTGATTGATTTGATTGATTTGATTGATTTGATTGATTTGATTGATTTGATTGATTTGATTGATTTGATTGATTTGATTGATTTGATTGATTTGATTGATTTGATTGATTTGATTGATTTGATTGATTTGATTGATTTGATTGATTTGATTGATTTGATTGATTTGATTGATTTGATTGATTTGATTGATTTGATTGATTTGATTGATTTGATTGATTTGATTGATTTGATTCATTTGATTCATTTGATTCATTTGATTCATTTGATTCATTTGATTCATTTGATTCATTTGATTCATTTGATTGATTTGATTGATTTGATTGATTTGATTGATTTGATTGATTTGATTGATTTGATTGATTTGATTGATTTGATTGATTTGATTGATTTGATTGATTTGATTGATTTGATTGATTTGATTGATTTGATTGATTTGATTGATTTGATTGATTTGATTGATTTGATTCATTTGATTCATTTGATTCATTTGATTCATTTGATTCATTTGATTCATTTGATTCATTTGATTCATTTGATTCATTTGATTCATTTGATTCATTTGATTCATTTGATTCATTTGATTCATTTGATTCATTTGATTCATTTGATTCATTTGATTCATTTGATTCATTTGATTCATTTGATTCATTTGATTCATTTGATTCATTTGATTCATTTGATTCATTTGATTCATTTGATTCATTTGGTTCATTTGATTCATTTGATTCATTTGATTCATTTGATTCATTTGATTCATTTGATTCATTTGATTCGTTTGATTCATTTGATTCGTTTGATTCGTTTGATTCATTTGATTCATTTGATTCATTTGATTCATTTGATTCGTTTGATTCATTTGATTCATTTGATTCATTTGTTTCATTTGATTTATTTGTTTCATTTGATTCATTTGATTCATTTGATTCATTTGATTCATTTGATTCATTTTATTCATATCTTTAATTTGATGCATTTTTTGTTAAGTCATTCGTTTTATTTCATTCAATTTGTTAGTATGAGTCAATTTATTCTATTAATCTTATAACTATTTCTAAATATAATCTTAATTTTTATGTAATAACCTAATCTAATTTGATTCGTGTATATTATAATTTTGATTTCCATTAATTTTTCTACTCATTTTATGAAATTAAAAACCTATTGTTTCATTTTTTGTTTTACTTTTTTTATTTCGGTCGTTTTGTTAATTTCTATAATTTATTCAGTTTATTCGAGATTTTATTCGTACAAGACAAGAAACTGTTTTCATCCCACCTCTAGTTGGGTGCTTACTTCTCGTGAGTTCTGCAAACTAATCCAATAGTGAAATGTGTAAGAAATGTCTCATCTCACTGCTAGGTGGATTAAATTGGTTTTTCCTCATATTAATCTCGTGGGTTGTTGAATATTTGTTATTGTATCTTAAAAAGATGGATGGATGATGTAACCGGAGTTTCCCTGTGCATCTAGAGCTATTAATTCAATTCAAATAATCTTCAGCGGAATTTAACAATTTATTAGTCTGGTCCCAGATCCTAATAATTCTTTTCTCAGTATACCGTTCTTAGTGTACAGTCTCTTGAAGAAATGTTCCATCAGTCTCCAGTCAGTCCTTTTGAATGCAAAAAAAGATTTTCGGAAAGATGGAAGGGACGGGTCTGGAAGACTCCCTAGACCCGCACTTCAACAATATGAGTATTTACAGAATGGACTTGACGAGTATGTGCCAGAAATTGATTTTTGACGCCATTTTGAAATCCAAGATAGCGACTTCCGGTTTAACGAAATTCGCTATAACCCTATGATTTATGGGTGTTTTGAAAGTTGAAGTTGTAGTACAAATAGTTTCAATTAAAATTAAAGTTACTTGAATTTTAGTAATGTGTTCAATGTGAATCAATTCAAACCCCCAACTCACACCACATCCTTTTCATTCTACTCTCACTTCCATTCTTACCGCGCTCTTCTGGATGAACACATTGAATTATTTTGCATTTCGCTGGTTTATTATTGGATCTTACATTCAAGTCTCGGGTCATCGACCATATTTTTTATGCGGGAATTTCAGTGAAACGAAAGTCCCCATCTTGGATTTCAAAATGGCGTCAAAAATCAATTTCTAACACCTACTCGTCAACACCATTCCGAAAGTACCCATATTGATTGGGTTATAGTAAATATCGCTAAACCGGAAGTCGCCATCTTGGATTTCAAAATGGCGCAAACATGAATTTCTGGTACCTACTCGTCAAGTTCATTCCGTAAATACTCATATTATTGAGGTGCGGGTCATAAGGAGTCTTCCAGACCCGTCTCTTCAATCTTTCCAAAAAACTTTTGCATTCAAAAGGACTTAGTGCCGATTTCTTCACCCTCTTCACATACTGGTGAACCTGGTTTAACAGTTAAGCGAAGGTGAAGAAATCGACCCTTAGACAAAACCGTAGTAATTGCAAAATCCATGCAGAAAAAACTGCCAAAATTCTTCTAAGTTCTTTGCATTTAAAAGAACTTGGAATTTTTTTAGGAACAAGTCTGTCTTTTGCATTCAAAAGGACGAAATCCGTACAATTTGTGAGAAGTCTTTTTCTGAGGGTTTTTTACGCGCTTTTTCGAATTAACGCGGTTTTATACGCGGTTTTTCCAATGAATGCGGATTTTCCAATGAACGCGGATTTTTTTACGCGTTGCATATCCCCCGCGTAAAAACCTGGGTGTATAACAATCCTGTGTACCGTCATCATCCTCACACTATGTATAAACTGAAACATCGATGTTGTGGGCAACTAAGAATAAGGTTGCTCATAAATAATTCGTTGACCAATAGAAATTATGCGAAAAAAAAACAATATACTTGCCACAGAGATGGTATTATCAATTGAATATCTCACAAGACGCATTGATCCTACAAAGTGTTAACACGCCATATTTATATTTTAGAGCCATCATTGCACTACGGTATAAATGATATGGTATATTTATGGTGCATTATGGGGTTGAATAATTGTAGCGGACCTTAGTGTGGTCTTTATATGGTCCCATATGGTGTCTCGGACCACGAGCATTTGCTCGGGTAGGTGTAAACATTTGACGAGCATATATTGTTTGCTGCTAACGAATGATCGACACCTGATAAATCACAAGGAACCCGAGCAAACGAAAAGCCCATAATACCCCCTTGGTCATGGGGTTTGGCATGGGTGTTTGAAATGGGTTCAGGCCATGAAAACACCATCACCATGGTCCGGTAGATCCCATATAAGATACCATATGTTGGTGTATTTATGGGGTATTGAGACCATTTTATGGTGTCTTGATGGTTGTGAATTTTGTCACGGACCATGTTTAAGGTCTTTTGAAGGGGCTATGTGGTGTTTGAACCCATGAGTATTTGCTCGGGAAGCTATGTCGATGTCCAATACCTTTGCTGTGAACAGAAAATTACGGTGGGATATGTTTTCTACGGCATGCAGCTAAATTCCCGATTTACGCTAATAATCACATAGATGCACTGATTATCCACTGTGTCTAGTGTAATTATGGCGTAATTTACGTCAAGAATCCATTGCACACTATTTTTTTCCACCATAAGAGCTGAAATATTGTCAATTAACAACTTTCGAGAAATTCGTTTGTTTATCTCAACGATTTCTCTGACGTCACCGAAAACTGTCAATTCGCGGAGTAACAAGCCTCGTTTCTGTGAGCCGTGCAATTAGACAATCCATGAGACGTTTCTGATCAGCTGATAATTTTTTGTTTACTTAATTTGACGTTACTCCGAGGGGTGCGACGTCCGACAATATCGTTGAGATTCAACATCAAACGCATCGGACTAACGAAAGTTGTTTGTCGGACGAGTTTTTCTGTTCGCAGGAGTAGACTTGTTGACAGAACCCACCGCTGAATTGTCAAACAAACTAATGGATTGCCTAATTGGCCCACGTTTGTCTTCTATACTTCTTGAGCGCGTTTGACATTTCAATCTACGGCGCACGCTAATCGCAGAATGATTATTTATTAAGATTAAAAACCTTTTTCGTCCACAGATGGCATTACATTTATGTCCTTTGTGATTCGTATGGGATTTACAGGAGTGGACTATATTGTTAATATACAATACTAGCTAATACCCATCGCGCGTTGCTGCGATTTTCAACGAAATAGGAGGAAAACACAATTTGTTCCGTAGGGCCATCTGGCGGGCAGATAATCTCCAACCAAAAACTGCAATTTTGTTCACACTGAAAAAAATTCTTAGGTGGAATTAAAATTATCACACGATGAACAAAATCATTACTCGTTTTCTGCAACGAAGCACGAAGCATTGTAAATAGTTCGATTCGTCCACGAACTGAAAAAATGGCATCTTGATGAACGAAAAGTTGAGTAGTTTTACATATTTAATGTACGGGTTATTCCACGTCAAATTTACAACCACAATTTTAATTCCTACCAAAAAGTTTTTTTGCATTCTTAGCACAAAATGATTGATATCTATTTTTTTTTTGCTGAATTTTTTCAAGTTATGAGTTTTTTAATTTTATGAATTGGACCATTTTTCAACCACTGATAACTCGGAAACTCTTAGTTGTACTGAAAAATTTATTAATAATAAAAAGTGCGTTTTCGAATGAGCTCACCAATAAGAATCCGATATAGTTTTTTGTTATTTATGTTATGAATTCTGCAAATATTAGAAGGATTTTGAAAAAACAAGCTTGGACCAATAAGTTTTTTATTCTATGAAAACATTTATAATTATATTGACATTATAAATGTAAATTACACCTTATTACTTTACGAGATATTCCAATTAAAGCTAGCCCATAACATGGCGTTTTATGCAAAATTGCCCTTTTTAATGTTTTAATTGTAATATCTCGTAAAACATATTGAGCTCCACTGCAAAATTTTTACACAATATTTTTAGCATGATTTTTATTATTTGAAGAAAAAATAAGCAAAAAAAATTGATCCAACTTTAAAAAAATTTTCAAATTTTCCGGCAAGCTCATGCGAAAATACAACTTTTTAAATTTAATATTTTTTCCATGCATACTTTCCGTGCTATCAGCGACTGAAAAATATTCGATTTTTCTAACTTCAAAACGACACAGATCTTTCATTAGGGCCTATGTCGCAATGTGCTCAAATGGAGAAAAATCAGTTTCAATATTCGGCCATGCTTTTCTAAATGTAATTTTTATTGTTGGTATAAATTATGTTATTAGCATGTTTTTTTTCTAAAGCATCTTTGGTAAAACCTTATAACAATATAACAATGAATTTGATTCCTATGTGTTTTTAGTGTGTAGAAACTAAAATAATGCTTACGCCCAATTTGCATTCCAGTCGTGATTTCGCCCTTCAGCAACCACCATTTGCGAAAGGGCTAAACCGTGAATATAATTTTCAGAAAAGCGGTAAATGGGCTAAACTAACACTGTCTTGCTGGGTAGAGCTGGGTAGATAGGCGAGCTTGACAGGATATTTTTTAATGGTGCTCAGCAAATAGGCGCATAGAAACCCAATGCAAATGACGGGGCGCGTGCGTCTTTTCTTCAAATTTCATGAAAATATCGTAATATTCGAATGTTTATGTGCAACAAGCACCGAGTAGACATGATCACAGTAGATATTAATTATCATTTATATAATAGAACCGCCGTTTACAGAATAATTTTGTGAATAATAACCATTCGCCCCTGTTCTGTCAAAAAATGTTAGTTTAGCCTTTATATTCCATATTTGTTTTATTTGTTTTATTATGAAAAGAAGCGCAATGAAATGGTCATATATTTGAAGCTAAAAACATTTTTGAATAAAGAAAAAGAATAAACCGGATTGTACGAATTTGAGAACCATTGCATCAGAAAGTTTTGAAATGTTTTTGAAAATACCATCTTCTGAGAAAAGGCTAATAAATATGCAATGGACTTTCTAGGGCTTCCATCTTTTTTGGTTTTATTCTTTTTGTTTTCATGCTTCTTTACTTGGCGCGTCGTTTTAAGGTTATCTGGTGTTTCTACTTTATTGTTGGACCTTAATTAGTTATCAGGAACCTGGAACGCTCAATTTGCTTTGGAATTCGAAGTTTACTTTTTGGTCACATATTCCCCAAAAAAAGATTTATGTATTGAATAGAATTTACTAGTCCAGGATTTCAACGCGCAATTGAATATAGCAAAGTTAGACAAGGTCACATGTGCTTTCAAGCCCCTTGAACAGAGAACGACAGGGAGAATGCGATTCGTGAATGAGACAGGTAGATATTTCAAAGTTTTTATTTGCATTGAAGTAAATAGTGTGAAATGTCTAGGCTATGTCGATAGCATAAAAGCCCTGCATTCAGTTGATTGCAATGCAGTCTCTTTCCATTCATCCTTATAGCTTTCATATTGTTTCGTTCGGAATTCTCGTGCAGGAAATATGGATAAATAAGTCCTATACAGACCAATACTGTGAAAAAATGGTTCAAACTACTCAGTATATCCAGATATGGACGACGATAAGTTAGAAAACACATTGTAGTTGCACCCCCCATCGAGAGTGGGTACTTTGGGAGACTTCTTTTCCTGGATCTAATTTGTGGATATTTTTGGTCTTTGATCCGTTATTTCTCATGAAAGTTCGTACCAATATAACGAATATGCAGCTGATACAACTCATGGTTTATTCGCCTGTGCCACGTTCCGTCTTCCATCTGCACTCCACCATAGATGGTACGCAACACCTTTCGTTTGAAAACTCCAAGGGCGCGTTGGTCCTCAACGAACATAGTCCAGGTCTCGTGGCCGCAGAGGACCACCGATCTAATCAGCGTCTTGTAGATAATCAACTTCGTGCGGCGGCGAATTTTGTTCGGCCGGAGCGTCCTCCGGAGTGTCCTCCGGAGTCCAAAGTAGGTATGATTTCCCGCCAGGATCCGTCTCTGAATTTCCCTGCTGTTATCATTGTCGTCGGTTACCAGTGAGCCCAAATACATGAATTCGTCGACCATCTCGATTTCGTCACCGTCAATCTGAACTCGGGTGGGAGGTTCACATTGTCGTCTCTAGAACCTCTTCCTCTCATGTATTTTGTCTTCGAAACGTTGATGGCAAGTCCAATCCTGCTGGATTCAGCTTTCAGTCTTTGAGCATATATTTCATTCAAAATTCAATGGAGATACGAATAGTTTAAATATCGCACGTGGAATGTCTCTTTTGAAAATTTTCATCGCCAAACTTTCATATTACCCAGTTAAGCCAAATATTTTTCTGATATAGCCATGAATTTCCTTAATTATAGTGTAGATACAGGCTTTGAATACAATTGAATTAAAGTTGAGTCGATGTAGCAGCAGTCAAAAAATAGTTTTGTTTTCTCAAACCTCCGCAATTACAATTAATAAATATTTCAGATTGGCAGAAGATCTTATCACACAACTTAGAAATGGATACAGAAATAGCTAGATAGATGCGATAGAAGAGAAACAGAGAGAGCGAGAGATGGGGGGGATGGGGTGTGAGGAATGGCAAATGTTGGTTAATGCAGTGACATTATTTTTATAGGTATATTATTATGATATATTGATTTCTTATATTCTTATCATAAATAATATAAGTAGTAAATTTTGCGCCATAACCAGTATAACCTAAGTCTTGCAAAAGAGCTAAATTTTCGCTAGATTTTTGGGCTTCAAACATACTTACTACTTTACTTTCGGTGACGCCACGAGTATAATTATATGAGAAATCTTTTATCTCACTATTAGGTGAATTACTTGTTGATCTGTGTATTGATATACCACCCAACATTTACCTCATGATTGAACGCAATGCCTAATCCAAGGGATAAATACTAGAAGTCGAAATCTCGAACAAAATGAATGTTTCGCCATTTTGTTTTCTTTAATTATAAATCGATCTATAAACTATTTTAACTAATTTTCAACTGAATCTTGTAGTATTTTAGTCTCATAATGCCATAATAGCGAAAACGCAGTTTGTTTACGTTTGAGATTTAAGCCCTAATGAAAAATCTATGTCGAAAAGTTGAAAGCTCATACCTTGAAGTAAATATTATACTCAGCCATAACAAAAATACCAAAGATTTTTAGCTAAAGCATGCAAGAAAAAAGTTTGGAATGAACTAAAATTTTATTTGTAGATCTGACGTTGATTGGCCCGTACGGTGCATAAAAGTTATCATCGATGTCTAAACTATTTTTCGTGAATGAAACGAAATGATTCGTTCATTTATCAATTGTTTTATATAGTAGAAATATTTTTGGAAAGGGTGAATTTATTTTTCGTACATAAAAGAAAAAAAAATCGTTTTTCTATATTACATAGCATCTTTTCGGATCGCTATTGTGTACTAAAAAAAAATGCTATATTTGCGAAACTTATCCCTATATATTTCGATAACAATCAACTAAAAACTAAATAAATTAAAACAATTCCTGTATTTTACCAAAGTTGGTTTTATGAAACTTATGCGTAGCAGAATTAAAAATATTTTTTCTCAGTGTATGCAATTTGCGCTCGGACCAGCGATGCCACATGTTTTTTTGAAATGTCTGCAGAATAATAATTAAAATGTCTGTAAAAGTCTGTAAATGGTTGTTTAAACTTTATTTACACTACGTTATTACTTTAAAAGTAGCTTGAAATTTGTAAACTATTGTGAAGGAATCACTCGTATTCGGATAAAATTATTCAAGTGCAATTTTGTTAAACACTGTTACTCTTTTAAAACTCTGTAGATTTCTGATTACGTCTGTAGGAGACCATCAAAAGTCTGTAAAAAACAAACATGTCTGTAAATCTGGCATCGCTGGCTCGAACAGGCAGTCGAAATCTAGTACCGCAAGCTAACAAGCTCGAACGCTTGGTCGAATGCGATACGTAATGCCGCAATTTAGTCGAAACGACTTCGAAACGTTTCGAATCGAGTCACTCGAATCGAGATGCGGAATGCCACTCCGTCAGCGTACAGATGGTATTTACACTTGAGATTGACTGGAAGGCTATTGATATACAGGACGAACAAGAGAGCACTTATGCATATATGTTTCAATAATCTTTGATTCGCCATCAGTGATCTAGGCGTGCGAATCGAAGCAATTTGATGTTCATTTCAATAGATTTTAACATTATTATTGATTGGTTATTAGTGATCTAAACCCGCAAATCCAAGTAATGTTGAACGCATTTGAATATGTATTACATCAGTCGAACATCATAAAGTTGACTCCTCCTTGACTCCGATTGGCCAATTTGATGTTCATTTCAATAGATTTTAACATTATTATTGATTGGTCATTAGTGATCTAAACCCGCAAATCCAAGTAATGTTGAACGCATTTGAATATGTATTACATCAGTCGAACATCATAAAGTTGACTCCTCCTTGACTCCGATTGGCCTTAAACTTCATTGTCCAGTTGTATCTTCAATGATGCCCCGATGCACCCTCCTCACCCCGTAAATCATATGCATATAATATTAATATATAATATGTAATATACTATAATATGCTATGTGAGCAGAAATGCGGCAAAGCGGCAGCGGCATAGAGGCAGGCATGGCAAAAGCACCGAACGGTGCTGCACGGTGGGCACTTCTACCAATAAACACGCCACCAAGAGGATTGAAGTTGGCACGCCGTACCGGTGCTCAACAGCAGACACCGGTCGCCGATACCAAGGCACCGGTGTCGGTGCCAGCGCATGATATTTAACCACCGTGCTCGTTGCTTCAGAAAAGCACCGACCCGAGTGTTTCTGACTTCGGTAGGCACCGTAACCGAGGTGCATCTCACATCGGCAGGCACCGCAACCGAGGTGTTTCTGACATCGGCAGGCACCGTACCGAGTGTTTTTAAATTCGTAAAACACGGCAGCTTATATTTCGGTAGCGATTATCGCCGCGCTATTGCTATTTGGTGTGTTCATATGCATGAACGAGCTTGGTACTTTATGAAGAATCTGTAATGCATTATACAGTAAGGAAGGATTAAGTAGGTATGCAAGTAGGAATTATAAATAGATGAATGAATGGATTTAAATTGGCGTTGGTACTGGAGTCGAATTGTACATCTTAGCCAACTCTTACATCAAACAACCTCAGTCCGAGTATTACGTTTGAAGGCCATAACTGACCTTTATTCAGTATCAAAATTAAAAAGATGCTTCTGCACTTTGAAATTTAAATATCGTCCGGTCATTTGAATTCTTTAAAAATAAGAGAAAATTCTCTTCTAAAAACTAAAAAAAATTAATATTGAGACTAACTATTTAACGATTAATAGCGATTGGATTGTAACCTCCACATTTGTATTACTAAAAGTATCATTGAAAGACTAAAGTGTCAAAGTTTTCCGCTACTTAGTACTAAATAGCTCAGTTTGAAAATTTTATTCAGGTATGGAAATACAAATGCGCCTAAATTGAATTGAAATCCAAATAAGAATGCGTGATAGAAAAAAATATTGATTTTAAATATTTTTATTCGGTCAACACCTTTAATATGTTTTGCATAATTTTAAGACTTTTGACTCCAAATTGTTAAAATTATTATTACCGTTGCTAAATTTGCATTAACAGAGGAAGTCAGAAGTGTTGCAAGTTCCCAGTTTGACGGTTGTATTTTTCATTTGTCTCGAAATGCTCAAAATAATGTCCCGTCATTATAAAATTAAAAAAATATGATTTCTGAAAAAGTAGTATAAGTCAAGGTCGTTAAGTATCCAGTAAAGTATTCAGCTTTAGTCATAACTTCAAAAAGAAATTATGTTTCCAGCAATCAGTCTGGAAAGTGAATATGTTACTGATTGAGAAAACATTTTAGTTTTTAACTCTAGGTAGAAAGATCAATATTTAAAATCTGTGGAAATTCTCTTTGGTTTCCGCATAGGTAAAATCAAACATGAAATTGTAGTATTTTAGTAAAATTTCTAAAGTTGCGGCTTCAGCTACCATCAAATGACTTCATGAGTGCCGTGTATGAATTAAACAAAAACTTTAGGACCAATATTTTCAGTCTACGTTTCGGGCAAATGTGAGTGGGTCCAACTAGTTTGTATTGCAATTTTTAGATCTTGGTTTTTGTTCAATGCAAATCATCCTATTTTGTCATTCTAATAAATTCAATCAAATATACTATTCATTTGTCAAAATTTACAGTAAAAGTAAAAAGAAACAACTTATCATATGATAATACGCAAGCGAATAAAGTCAACTCGCGTGGGAACATATGATTTACATACGCGTTTAAATTTCTATGACTTACACAAACCCAACACAAATTATACCGATGGTCTATTGACTAACCAAGCCAAATTCAAGTATCATTTCTTAAGAACGTTGTTCACATCTTATTGATGCAAAGTATGCACACATAATTTTTTTTTTGTTTTGCTGTGGAATAAGGGAAATTTATTCCAAATAATAAACAGGTCAGATTCGAATATCCGGGGATTTAAAAAATCTTACCCCGGGTAATCGAATCTAAAATAAAATATGTTGAATGTAAATGTATCAATTTGGCTCTATTCAATTTGTAAAATTCCAAGGTGTGATTTGTCTTTTCAGTTGCTTTTCATTTATATAATATATTGTTAACGGGTTCATGATATATTTCAGTTTTGTATAGCTATTTGTGCATGAATTCTCAAACAAACTTAAGGTGTATTTAATGCATTACAGGTCGCATTATCCGGGAAATCATTTGTCTGTTATTCGATTTTCTGGTGTAAGCCAATTAATTTTTCAACTACTAAAAAAATAAAGTAAATTAATGAGCTTTTCGTTGGTGTTGTGGTGTTACATGCTTTAGCTAACTTCTCAACGTTTAAGTGAGAGGAGTCTCTTCCTGTGCGTAGTGCTTACACAAAGCATAACTTCATTGACCAATATTGTACTGGATGGTCTGGTGGTCAATATGCTTTTAGTTTTCACAAACTTTCCAACTCATGTTTGCCATCTCCGACGTACTATAAAAAGTTATGTCGATGATAGATGCCCGACCGTATCAGCAAAAATCATCGATCACTGTTTCCAGTACAGTTATACTCTCTATGACTGGTAAGTCTACACACCCACTATACTGTGCAAGAATTGAAATCTCTTTAGATAGTCAAATAAAATTTTATGTATCTAAAATGCATGCAGAAATTAAATTTTGCCGATCAAATTGTAAAAACCCATTTGAAGCTGGCTTTTTTATACCTTAAAGCAGAATAGATATAAAAACGGACAAGGTATCGGTTCAATTATTAAAAATGCAGAATATAGCAAGACAAAAATCTAGTCTTCAGATTTCAAACTGTATCACTTTAGAATGTGGTTTGGGTGATCACTTACCATCTTGTCAACTAAATTTGACTTTGTTTTATTGAGTTTACATGCGGATTAATGAAAATAGCTTATATAGTATAACTATCGAACAACTGATAAGGACTAGGACACTAGCTAGCGATATTTATGATAACGTAGATTTTTTTCTGAATTAATGCTCTATAAGTACAGCGAACCAAACGGCATGTCAACACAGGGACGCCGTTGGATGTGCCAGAAAAGTAATGAAGTCCGGCCAAAATTCATTTCTATGCATTGTGCTGTGTTAAAAGTTTTGTTATGGCACTGGTAATGACGTATAAAGCGGAAATAAATCGTATGGGCGCACCTCGATTGTGCCCTAACGCCTTTACATACACACCAAAAAAATCTGAATTTTATCGTTGACGTAATTGCAAACTTGACACTATTCAACAAACCGTAATTTACGAAATGACGGAATATTACCGTGTGCCGTTTAATTTTACATGAAACATATACTTTACATGCGCAATGACATAAAATTACACTTCCTACCATTCAGAACAAACGCTGTATGTGGAGTAAAATTACATGATTTACGAAATTAAACGTCATGTAAAATTAAAATCAAACGTAAAACTAAGTCATTTTTGATGCTCGTATATGTCAGGGCTAGGAGACGTAAATTTACACTATTTTTTCTAGGTGTGTACGATAACGTGTTTCAAGTAATTTTGAAAATTGAAGTTCTCTGCAGTAGGTAACTTGCTACAAATTGCTACAATTCCAGTTGCATTAGAGTAAAGCAAAGCCTCCCTCCCTTTTAACTTACCATGACGGGGTGCTTGGAATGAATATAAAATATTTGCGAAATATGATCACCTTATACATGACCTTGTTTTAGCGAAGGACCACAATTTTATATGAGATTAGCTCCTCTGAAAATACGTTTTTTTAACCGCAATGATAAAATTAGTACTGTAATTTGACATTCTAATTGAAATTAATTCTTTTTTTCAAATCAACCTGGTAACCGGATAAACAGATTTTTTCAGTGTCTCCATTTTGTCAGCCTAAAAAGCACTATGGGGCAGTTCATCATTATTTTAGCTAAATATTGTAATAGAGTTTGCGACATGAAATGACTCAATACTTTATTATTACGACCAGCAATAGATAGAATGTCTAAAAATTGGTAACAAAGGTTCGTATAATAAAAATAATCCAAATACTGTGAAATACTTGTGATTGATTGATCGAAAATTCGAAACGTGTGCTCCAAATGGCGGCAATAGGAATAGATTCAAATTGAGCTAAGCACCATATGTGCGTTATCTGTATAGATTGGGATCATAAAAAAATTAAAAGATGTTTATCGATGGCAAAGTTCATATCTTTTGCTTTTAATTAGATATACATTTGCAAGAAGATAAAGAAATAGAATTTTCGTTGACTAGTATTTCCAAGACGCAAAATTAAAAAAAATCCACCATCCGCGATTTATACTTGCATCGACTTTGGATATTTTATAATTACATACCTAACTAAAAATCAAACTGCCGTGATAATAGAAGTATATTTGCTGTTCTCTTTTATTCCGTCGCACCGAAAAATCTTTTTTTCTTTCCTTTTGTGCATATGCTAGCGGGCTTAAACATTCTCGCTTTGATACGGGTGCAAAGTTAAAGAGTTTCCGAGGTGTTATCCGAAGTTGAAAGCGCTCGGCTCCGGTGCTTCAGAAATTTTAAAGCACCCGACCCGAGTGTTTTGCGAAGCATCTAAGCACCGGATCGAAAATTTAACACCGCCATCGACACAGGTGCTTCGTTTATCGTGCATCGGTGCTTCGCATCGAGCACTGGCTTGGGGTGCTCATTTCAATACACTCGGTTGCGGTGGTAAAATGCAGCACGCGGTACCGTGGCGTGTTTGGATATGCCTGCATAGAGGTGCCGGCGATTTTAGTACAATTCGTGTTTGCCGCAATGCTGCTGTAATTCTGTTTGGGCCTTTAGTTATGGAAGGAGCGGCTTAATTGTCGATGGTTTTGGAGCAGTTACAGCATTTTCTTGACTCTGGGGTTAAAATCTGCCTTACAAGTTAAGAGTGTTGATACCCTTTATGTTGTTAGGCCAACATATTTCTTCTCAAATTTTTGCTTCAAACTCGCAAGATATCCGGAAAATTTTCTGTCATGTGTAGGTCGAATATTTCCAGAGTGCGAACTGCATTTTATTTCAAGAAAATTCGAAGATGGTATGACGGAGCTATAGGTACGATAAGTGTTATAGTTGAAACTTAGAATAAATTCACAACAGGAGATGTTATACATTTTTTGAGTTCTGCATCACAAGGAAATAGATTCAAAGAAATATAGCAAAGCAGATTATGTAGTTCAAATCGGAGTATCTGAATGTCTCCCAAAGGTTATTCTGAAATTCTTACTATGCGAGATTTGCAAATAAAACTAATGCAGATGATTACAGTTAAATTTTGTGCTGAATTTTATTGTAATAATTCTATAAGTATCGTTTTCTCTATCTGATTATTTAATGAATTAACAATATGACTTTTTGATTGCGAAAATCATTATTAGATCTTATGTGTGGGAGTTCACCAAAATCTTACGCACTCTTATATGGGTGAGTGGGACGTTTTAAAGTTCTAAAAAAGCCGACTAGAGCTTTAAACTTTTTTTTTTCAATTCCTTATAGAAATAGTAAGCAAGCAAGCGTTTGTTTTTTCGCGAAATGACGCTTTTGTAGAAAAAAAACTCTGAAAATGTCATAATAATCGACACCAAATTGTTGATTAAAAAATTAACCAATAAAAAATTAAATACTACGTACATCGCTGGAGAAATCAATTTTGAATATACTGTAAAAGTTTCAAAGCTATCGATAATCGTTTGTTCGAATTACTTTTTCGGTCGGTTAAAAAAATGTGGTTTCGAGAAAAACGGGTTAGGGGTGGGATAAGGGTTTCAGCGTGTAAAAACACTCTTTGCGATTTTCGAAAATTTAGAACATTCTCTAATTTTTCTATGCAAAAATATCGAGAAGCGATTTTCGTCCGCGTCCCTTATCACCTATTTTATAAGGTAATTCATCAACAGTGCTATCTTTGAAATTGAGCTATCTTGGTTATGCAACTAATTTTTCTGATATTATTTTATTGCAAATTGCCTACTTAGTTTTATTTTGTTATATTCAGAATTGCACATATTTTATCGAATGTAATTTTTAATTTTCTTTGATTTGATGGCATTGTAAAGGAACACGTATACGCCGGTTGATGCTAATCGAGCTGACATTTCTTTGGACTGATCCAACTAATTTCTTTGTTTGTTTAGTGTTCATTTGACCAACTAGGAAACTAATCCACGGGGCATTTAATGTGCGTGGGGAATACGCATGGTCTTGTCTGAGTGAAATGATGACTGTTGATTCATATATTAGGGGTTGAGAATTGGCAGTTCGTGAGAAGAATCAGAAGCTATTTACCAATTTGCAGCAGTTACATTAGCACGAAGAATATATGGTTTTGTTGGGTCAGACCGGACTAAGCCGCAAAACCTTAAAAAATGAGATAAAATTACTGGATAAAGAATTTCTTCAGCTACATTCGACTTTTGGCTGATTTGAAATATGTTACAATAAGCAAGAATTATAGCAAAAATTAATTTCAAATTATAATGTAAAGGATTCTGCGATTCAAACTTTAAACTCGTTTTTCTCGAAATCAATACAATGTCACTTAGTCCGGTCTGATTTAACACCGACCATGTTTTATTTTCATATTCATTGACTTACTTTTAGTCGCATTAATTAAATTAATGAAATCAAATCAATTAATTGTTATTATTGTATTGAATACTTTCAACTTGTCATGTTAACTATATTTCTTCATAAGTATAAAAAATTTCTAGCTTGAATATTGACGTAAAAGGTGACAGGTTACTTTCTTTTCGTTCTTATTGTCTCCAATCTAGTTCTATTAATTAGTGAAAAATTAACGTTATCGGTTGCATATTCGATATACAAATCTAGTCGTTTCAGGTATTACGGTGGTGCTTGTTTTATGCCGTTTAAAATGTGCTTCATTTAGTTTAACAACGCGCGCAAATAATGATAACATAGCAATCGGCACCTTATTTAATTGTTCGCGGAGAAAGAAACCAATATATAATTGTCATTTAATTTGCTATATAACTACCAAAGTTTATACACGATAAATAATACTTGTATTATGAAATCTTCAATTACATAGGTATTGCCATAACGACCAATATCTAGAAACACTAAAGGTAATCGCTTTTCATGGTATTGTATTATTTTTAGAATGCCGTGATTCGCCGGAATAAAGAAACAAGGAATAATGAAATCGTGAACATACCGCTAGCTCCAATTAAACATGAGCAATACTCCCGGTTGTCAATATACATCATCATCGGAAAGCCCTTGACATTCTGATGCAGTTTGCCGAAGATACCACCCTTCCAAATGGTCAGCATTTTGTGTTATTAAAAGTTGAAATTCATGTAGTTATCTACTTCAAGCAAATCGTGCATTCATCATAAGCCGCTTTTTTATTTTCGACAGAGCCACCCCAACTACAACCCATGACAACCTCAACTTTGCGCGCTTATAACTTTGTCAGTTTTTGTTGGATTGACTTGCGATCTTCACGAGTCGATTTGTTGTTACAAAAGGATTCTTCATTTTTCTCACAACAAATATTGATCGATTACAGCGCCATCTAGTTCTGAAAATGTGAAACCGATGCGTTTCTTCATACATTTAGTCAATTTTCCCATGCAAACTTTGAGCCGTTTGCGGAACCACTTCTAATGTACCAAATGAGCTGAAATTTTCAGGGAAGCTTATTGGCCACCCAAACTATTATTTTTAGGTGCAAGGTTTGAAATTTCGCACTTTGCATTTTTTCCATGCAACTTTGGGCCACTCTAATGCAGAGGTATACACGGTCTCTATAACAACGTTTGCTGCACTAACATTCCTTCCCTTCTCCGATGACTGTAAGGACGTGGCCGGCGCCGTTATTAACATTGTAGAATATAGAACTCTCAAAACGTGCACATTGAGAATGGATAGCTACTCCCAGGCTCCATTCGTTGATTCTCTGTGCAATTTACAATTGTTCTGGTCAATCACGGAGTAGCAACTACAATTATCCTTAATATGTTTATTTAGGCCCAAAGGCTGTAGCTTAACGAGGCCGATAATTCGTTTTTTTTAATTACATGGCACATATTAGTGGGGGAAGGGAAAGTCGTGTTTAGGGGCGGCTTGCTCTCCTCTTATGTAAGTAAAGGAAAAAGGTAGAAGGTGGGATACATATTGTGTAATTGACATCGTCGTTTGCTGGTTGATCGTTGTGGCGGATATGCACACTTTGTTGTAGTGGTTTCCAGCTTGTAATCGCAGAGGCGAGGGGAGGGTCGATATTTCGGATAATTGTTGGCACTCCGATGCTGCCATGATGTTCTCTATATCATCTGCATGTGAGGTAAGTCATGATGTTCTGGATAGACGGTAATCAAGAACGGTATGCATCGAAAACTTGTGAAGCAATGCCATATTGTAGATACAGGGATAGGTTTGTGAGATTCTACTGTGAATGAGAGAGGGGAAAATGTATTAAAGCCAAACAACATGCTCGATGTCGTGATGGCCGTTCTCACAAACACAATGATTACTTTCGGCAAGCACTATACGACGGAGTTGCGCATCAAATGTGTAATGGTTTGACATGAGCCTTGACATTGTACGAATAAAGTCCCGGTTCACATCCAAGCACTTAAACCAAGCATTCGTTGATACTTTGATAGCTTTTTGTAGAATGTTTGGAAAAACACGATTTGCGGTGGTAACTGCTATTCAAAAACTACTTAACCGATTTGTGTCGAATTTTGCATGCACATTCTGTGTATAAAACACCTAACCCCTACGTTGAGTTTTCCAGACAATTTTTCAATTAGGGCTTCTTTACTCATTTGAAGAAATAATACTTTTTATGAAAAATTCCGCCATTTTATGAGTGAAAAACCTTTTAATTGAAAAATTATCTCGAAAAGTCAACGTCCGAAAATAAGTCCGTAAGTTGATGTTCGATGCCATTTTTAATTTCGCCCACGCATTCATTCAACAGTTTGTCAACTCATGTTGTGCCTTCTGCTGTTCAGTACACACGATCCCTCACTGATAATATCTTCAAGACATACGCACTGCACAGTACAAGGCTGTTCGGAGCAAGAGGCTGACATTGAAGAACAGCTTCGTAGAGCCTTCGAGCATACTGAGTGTTAATGAAAATTAGACCTCTTCACATCAGAAACAGAAAATACAATGTCATTTCTATTTCATTTCTATTTTTCTGACAGTGGTTGATTTTGGGACCTGACTCTGTTAGGGGTTAAGCACAAACGGTATGATTCTGGCTCTAACCCATTTACATTTACATTTTGACAAAAGTTACAGTAGCACCTGACTCAGTTTAACCACAAAGCCATAAGTCACAGGATTAAATTACTAAAATGTTGTGATATAGATACAGTAAATGTTCGGAAACTGGGCTAAGACGGCTGCCCAGTTAGCTAATGCCGCTCGCTAACTGGGCTGATGTGTCAAATGCAAAAATTCACTGGGGGGCGATTTCAATGCTAAAGAATATTCGGATGTTTATATTATGGTTTTGAAGTCGATCAATTAATAGGTTACCCAATAGTATCGACGAATGCCCTTCACTGTATGCTCAGTGAACTGGTGAAACGAATCGCTAATTTAAGACAACCTAACTCCTAACAAGCAAGGGTTAATATTTTTCTCGATTGATTGGTGAAATTTAAATGGATATTTGTCAACATTGTTTACCATTCGCTAACTCCTGGCTAGTTTTGCCATCAAATTGTCAAATTACGTTTGACGTCTATGTTTTGACGTTTAACTGCTTTTTAACTGTGCTGCAATCCAGTTCGTCGTGGAGCACTCTAGTTAGAGTGTGGCCATAAGGCCATGACGTATCCAAACGAGCATTAAATTTGACGTATTCACAATAGAAATACTTCAGATTTCTGCTCATTTCGATACGTCAAACTCGTGTTGGCCACACACTAACTAGAGTGCTCTAGTTCTTCACTGTTGTGCTATCCAGGGTGGCCAGATAGAATTCCTTAATATCGGTAGGGTCACTAAAAGTTTATCGGTAGTTATTGGTAGGCCGGGTTTTTGTCCCAGAAACGTAGTATTGACATAGAATTGTAAAATACTGACAACACAGATCTCAGACCAAATCCAACCCAAAAAATGAATGTTAAGTAGGATGTGTAAAATCAATAAAAATCGGTAGTTTTGGTAGGAATAACAAAATATCGGTAGTTTTGATGATGATGACGGTCCCACCTCATACCCCCACAAAGGTGTGAGCTGAACGATTTATCTAAAAGATAATTAATATTTTGATCCATAACAAAACCAGTTAACAAAAAGAAACGGACTGGTTCAATTTGCAGACATAGCTTTCCTTCAAAAGAACGTAACCAGATACATTTCGAATATTCCGCCAACAACTAGGGTCCATCAAGAAAATTTCCATTCCGGGAAGATACTTGATAGAATCGGGAATTGAACCCAATAGCTTCCATTTCCGATAATTCTCTGTAAGACTCCTCCCGCCTGACCAAGACATCGGTACTACCACCTGCTAAGGTGAGCAGTGACGAGCCTAGTGGCAGTGCAGAGTCCGGTCGAGTTATATCATCCACATCAGACCCCTTTATTGAAAGTTTCCTACCATTAACCCAAGGCAATCAAGGGATACTCCTATCCGAGAACATCCTTGATTGATCAGAAATTGAACCCGATATCTAGTAGTTATCAGAAGGAGTCATCAAGCCCCATACTCAACGAGCTAACTCCGTTATTACCACTATCGCAGCAATAACCGAACTTAACTCTATTGTCGAGCAAAGTCAACACAACTCCATCATCAAATCAGACCCTGATCACAACAAAAGTCTAAAAGCTTCGATTCAACCCGATGAGCTTTTAGTGCTGGTCACCATGTTCGATTTCAAGTTAGTCTCTATCTGCTTAGCGCGCGCGTGGCTCAGACTTTTGTAGACATCTCATTATTTTTTAATAACTTTAATAAACAAGTAACAAAAATCCATCATCATCATAGCGAATATAATAACTTAGTGTGACTAAATGCAAATAATAGAAGAGAAAAAAAAAATACAATCTTCGTGGTATTTCATAGTTATTCAAATAACTCCAAAATATAAAAATTCAAAAAATCTATCTACAAAGCAGATTTTACGTGTGAAATACATAGTGTTTTGAACTCCGCGAATGTTGCTGCACGTTTAATATGCCTAGGCATCGAATTGAAAAAACTTATTCCTTTGTACAACAAGGAGTTCTGTGATCTACTAAATAAAAAGTTTGGTGTTCTTGGATCTGACGCGTTTCTAGTGTTGTACCTATGCACATCACTTCCTCTTTCAATTCGATCACACAAATATCGAGGCAGCATTCCATTAATAATTTTAAAAATGAACACCATTGTTAAGTAATAAATTCTTTGCTTCACAGAGAGCCATTGTAATGCGCTTAGCATGAAACTAGAGGAAGTGTATCTGTTACATTTTAAAATTAATCGCATGATTCTATTTTGCAATCGCTGTAACCTCAATATTTGTGTTTGATTGGCAAGAAACAAAATGGATGGGCAGAAGTCAATATGTGGTGAAACAATAGATTTATATAATAAAATTTTACTACTAATTGTTAAATCATTTTTCAGACGACACAATATACCATACTTTTTAGCAATCTTTTTGATGACATTGTCGATGTGAGACTTAAAGGTTAACTTGTCATCAATGATTATTCCAAGATATTTTAATTCACTAACGCGATCAATAGTCTCACCATTTATTTCAACGTTAACGTCAGGCCTAGTATTAGCCGAAGAGATGATCATATATTTAGTTTTAGCAACATTTAACTTTAATTGTTTAAATTTTAACCAACGCGCAAGGGAATGCAAATCTTCGTTCAAATGCGCCACGGCTTCATCTATATCCTTAGCTGCAATGAACAGAACAGTGTCGTCAGCAAACAAATTTAAGTCACAAAATCGTAAAACTCGCCTCATGTCATTTATATACATAATAAATAAAATAGGACCTAAGACACTACCTTGCGGCACTCCAAGAGGATTGCCGAGAGGACTAGATACAAAATCGTTAAAACTAGTTTTCTGAGTTCTATCACATAAATAGTTTTCAAACCACTTATGCGCTATCCCTCCGATACCAAATCGCTCTAAAGTTTTCAAAAGTAATGGTCTCGAAATTGTCTCAAAAGCGCGTTTCAGATCCAAAAATACAGCAAAAATAGTCTCTTTAACCTCGATTTTCTCTTTCCATTTTGCTAACACTAGATTCAAAGCGGTTTCGCAAGAGTGTCCCTCTCGGTATCCCGATTGCTCCGGAATTAGCAAATTATTATTATTCAAATAACTCATCAGCTGGCCCTTAACAACAAGTTCTAAAATTTTCTTTAATGTGTGCAACATGTTAATGGGGCGGTACTCTTCGGCTTTATCCGTTCCAGTAACTTTGGGAATAGGAATCACAAGTGATTCCTTCCAAACTGTCGGCACGTGCCCAGTTTGTAGCGATTCATTTACAAGGTCCAGCAGATCGTGCCCGATGACATGAAAGCAATCCTGTATCACTTTTGCATTGACATTATCGATACCAGCCGATTTTCCCAAAGAAAAACAAATATCTTTCAATTGTTCAAAAGTGATTGGGTGAAATCCATCAAATCTACAGTTAATATTAATCGGCTGTGTTATTTCCGCAGGTTCACTGACCAGCTCAATACTTTGATTGATCAGTTGCACACTGTTAACGAAATAACTGTTCAATTTTTCAGCTATTATTTGCTCAGATTGTTCTTCTACCCCGTTAAAAGTTATGGACTGCGAGGAACTAGGTTTAGGTTTAATTAAATTCTTTAGGATTTTCCATAACTCTTTGCTGTTGTTTTGATGTTGATCGATCTTCCTTTGAATGTACTCACATTTGGTCTTTTTCAAAGCTCGTGAATAAATATTTCGCGCGTGTGTGTACCGATTCCAAAGACGTTCACTATTAGTTCTGCAAAATTTCTTGTACTTTTTATCCCTTTTGCGTTTCAGGCGCAAAAGATCTAAAGAGTACCAGCTGTTCGAGTTATTTAAATTAATATACTTTTGAGAAACTAAACTATTTGTACACTCTTTTAACACATTAGTTAGAACAGCTGCCTTGTTATCCAAATTTCCATTTAATTCCGTAAAATCCAGGCTTCTCGAAACCAGTTGAGACATGGCTTGTTTCGAATATCTTTTCCAGCACTTAATTTTAACTTTATCCTCCTCACGGTTTGGTTCACTCTCCAGCAAAATTGAAATTGTCTCATGATCTGAAATTTCACAATCGGCCTCTACATACGAATGAACCCCATCAAAATTGGAATACACGTGATCTATCAATGTTCTACTGTGTCTGGAAATTCTTGTAAACTCACTAACCGTTTGCTTGAAATTGAAAAACTCAGCCAACTGCTTCAACTGATTCGAATTTTGATCGTTGAGCCAATCAATATTGAAATCGCCCGAAATTACATTAAGTTTGCTTAAATCAACGAAATTCTCCCACCAGTTTTCTAAAATTTCTAAAAATCGTCGATCGCCAGAACTAGGAGAATGGTATACTACTGCAAAGTTTCCCATCTGCATGCCTCTTTCAACTGATATACCCAAGAACCAATTATTATCAACTGCTTCGTTTAACCGAACGTTGAATTTAATCGATTCTTTGGCGTAAATAGCAACTCCACCGGTATGTCTGGAATGAGATAGGCAAAAAGCAACTTTATAACCTGGAATGCTATACTGATCAAATGCATCAGCATTAACAATATGTGTTTCTGATAGAAAAACCAACAATGGACGTTTGTTTTCTACAAGATGTCGCATTGAAACAAAGTTTGTAGACAACCCAGCTATATTTAAACATAATATTTCAGACAGCCTCCCGTTTGTTAGTTGCTATTCACTCAACAAAACGTTGCTTTTTTCGATTCTAGCAGTCTCCGATATACTGAACACTGCTTACTAAATGCCGCATGGTTTACGTCCAAATTCATTTTGCGTTCACTATTCTTTTTTATATAATTTACACATTTAAAATCAGTTGACGAGCATTCAGATGTTCTATGTGCTCCATTACATCTGGAGCATGTTTCTTTATTAACGCATCCCGTACTCTTATGACCAAATTCTCCATAGTTGAAGCAGCGCAGCACGTTAAAGGCCTCTAAAACAGAACACCTATCCCAACCAATGTTCACCGTACGGGCTGACATCAGGCCGCTATAAGTGTTCTTATCAACTTCAATTATAACATTGTATTTGTTATACTTGAAGCGTGGATTTTCAAAATTGGCAACAACTTTAACATAATCGACCGGAATGCCCTCATTCTGATTCTTTAATAAGTCAACGAAAACTTCCTCAGAGTATCGATCACTCATCCCCATTATTTTCAACTTCGGTTTACCGGGTATCGGTATAACAGCATTATACTTTTCACCCAGATTGCTTACAATGTTTTCTTTCACCGATTCAATATTATCCCGAGTTGCACACTCCACAATAATCGAGCCATCTTTACCGTTTTTAAAGTTGCTAATTTTGTGCACCTTTGGATCTAATTTATTTTTTAATTCATTCCTCGTGTCGTCACTCGATTGCAACGGCTCGACTGGTTTAATCACAATGACCGGGCGAGCCTTACGTTTCGTTTGACTTCTAGTTCTAATTTTATTCGTCCCAGTAGCTCCCGACAAAACATTCGCGTAAGTAATTCTACTATTTTTATCAAAAACCTCGTCATTATTTCCATCATCGTCTATTTCAATTAACATCGGTTCATCTTCTTTATTCGTCAAAATTTTTCGTTTTCTACTGGGATTCCCGTCAGATTCAGAATGAACCTTCCTATTACTAAAATTCCTCTTTCTGTTCATTCCAACTAATTCAATTTCACGCTTAACATTTTCATTTAAACAACTTTTCAAATCTTCCAACTTTTTGGCAACACTGTTTTCCAAGCTAGCCAATTTACTCTCGAGAGAGTTGTTAAAAGACCTGATCAGTTTTTCTATTCCGTTTTCTACTGCGATGTTTATCTGTGCATCGATGTTTTTTCGGGCATCAGTGAGAGACTCAAAAATGGAAGCGAATTGTTCCATCTTCTTATTCAACTCAATGGATATCGAACTAACATCCTGCACACCAGAAGACTGATCTGATAAACACTTCGCACACTTGTAGCAAAGACTTGCATTATCAGCCACCCAATTTACCATGGCTTTTGTTAGCCCGGAACATTTTTGATGATATTTATCACCGCAAAAAAGACATACAACCAGGCCTTCGGCGAGACTCACCGTGCTCGTACACTTTGCACACAGGCCGCTCATTATAGGCAAATTAAACTACAGCTGGAGAAGCGGGACAATACCAAAGAACAATATAACACTGCGTCTTCCACTGCGGGCAAGCTTATAAAGCCAGCCGCAGCGAAATGAAATCTGAAAATCACAGAGCAATAATAGTCTGTATGACTACACACTATACTTATCTGAATGATATTTCGATTAGCAATAGGCGCCCACAAAGTTTTCAACGAAAAGTAAAGTATTTCACACGATTTAACCGATTGATGTTTACGCACTCTTTCACACAAGTTACCATATTCACTTTCACAAAAGCAATCCTTGGTCGTCTGTGAATCGGTAGGGAAGACCAAGATCGGTAGGACTACCGATAAATCGGTAGGTCTGGCCACCCTGGTGCTATCTTATGAAAAGCGCAATTTAGCACATTTCGACAAAAAGCGATTTTTAAAGCTTGAGATTGAATATCTTGAAACTATGGTATAAACAATTCAAAGAAGACAATTGATGCTTCTACCTATTCTGTATTAATTTCTCAAATAATACGAAGATCGGTTGACTGTATTGTGAATTTTTACTATAAATGTAAACAAAAGTCGCACTCACACGTGTCATAGGTCCCCAATCACCAATTATTAACTTTTATTCATATCTTTGGCTTCGTTTGGTCTATAAACAACCGGTGCGATGCATTTTGAACGAAATGAGTCAGGGAATCTAGAAAAAATAGTTATTTTAGGTTACAGTGTTGCTAAATATGCTATATTTCCAGTTCAAAACTTAAACTGCATTTTTTTACAATTCGTGTATTTATGTTTTGTAAATGATTATGCCATTGTGTTCCTCAAATGGTTTTACACATAAAAACATCTTATACATGAAGATAACTTGAGCCAATCCTACGACACAGTCATTTGAAGTAAAAAAATAAAAATTTCTCAGCACGTTTTTCGCTCTATCTCAGTAACCAAGCAGAATATCAAAATTCTGAAAACGCCACTTTGCAGAGAGTTTTTAGACGGTAATATGCAACTGCAACTTAGTTTACCTCAAAATTGCGTTTGTCGTAAGATAGCATAACAGCGACGAGTTACCAAAGGCCCAGTTAAAAAGTAGCTCAGTTAAAGAACGCCCAGTTACCGAATGATTGCTGTAGTTCTTTTCCGAAGACTTTTTTATGAAAATATTTTGATGATATGTTTTGTGTTGCGAATTTCAGGTTACGGAGGAGGCTATAACGACCGAGGGGTTGTAGAGTACAAAAATCGCGAGGAATCTGATGATGATTATGATGAATTTGGTCGCCGAAAAAAGAAAAATATAAGCAATGAGCCTGGATCCATTAACACTGATGTAGATTTCTCGAAAAAAACAGTAAAAAAATCTGCGATCAATGAGGATGAAGACGACGACGATGACGATGATGATAATGGCGATCTTTCAAAATATGATTTGTGGGGAACCGATGCCGAAGACAACAAACCTGATAACGCAGTAGAGACAATTGCCACCAAGGGAAGATATTATTCATCAAGCTCGTCGTCTTTAAATTCCCGGTCTAGATCACGAAGTCCTCGGTAAGTGACTTTATTTTTTGTTGGTGCATTTAACTCGTAATCGCTCATATGTGCTCTGTAAAAGCACGTTAAACCATTTGTGGCCTTATTCCCAGAATCATGCCACCTAGTAACTAGAAAAAAATACCTTTATTTATTTATTTATTTATTAAGGCTTTTTGAAAAATATTTCAAGTATACGAAAAAATACAATGAATCAAAGATAAAAATAATTTAATAATTTTACCACAGAGAATAGACGTCCATCTTCAGCATTCAACTTGTGTAAAATCTCTAACGGTTTCGAAGGTAGTTGGGATATCCAAACCATGTGCGCTACTGTCGTCATGTTTTTTATGGCTGAGTTCGACAGAATTGACAGCGGTTATTCCTCTACCCAGTCAAACTAGTACGGAACCGGTTCGGACCTTCAGCATGAATTCCAGCTCAAATGCATCAGCCGATAGAGACATTGTCGGTTGTTTTCTTTGAGCAAGATTCCATACTGAATCCATTCATGATTTCGAACCGGTTCCGGAATGGATTTGACGGATAGTTGGGATAGGTTGGTGTGGCGGCGCTAGTGTTTATCGTATATTAATTCAAATGTTTACACACGTTTTTTAAATATTTTTGTTCGATCATGGATGTCTGTTCTCTGTGATTTTACCGTCTATCCTGGATTTACTGTTTTCCGGTCCTTGTGTTCAGAACGTCGTCGCTAGAGCTTTGGTTTTCGCTGTAAAAAGTTTGGTGCTTTTTGTGTTTTCGAGTGACTCGGATATACTGCCATTCTACGCCCAATTGTACCATGTTCCAAAACTGACAACTGCAAACATCGCGAATGGAGATGTATTGTAATAGCAATTTGCAGAGAAACAGTTGCTTCTTTAGTCTTCCGGCCATCACATTACATGATTTGGTATTCTTAGTATGCATAACAAACAAAGATGTGACACAAGGTGCTAAAAACGCACAAAAATCCTGTCAATCCTATTTTTCATTGGATGTTCATAAACAATGTCGCGTATTGACAGTTGGGAAAAAGCCACGAATTACCGAGAGAAAAACTAAAAATTTTAAACGGGCTAGTAGAGCGGGCACATCCTAAGGTAATCGAGATGTTACCACCCAAGGTGGTTCTGTCGGGCCGTTTAGTGCGTGAGTGTTACTGAATTGATATCCAAGTGATCATTACAATAATGGGATCTGCCAGTATGGTGGTCGTAATGGTCTCCCAAGTAACAATCTTATTTCAAATTGGTTTTATTCAAGTTTCATGGTAGCTTTATCAAAGCATGATAAAAACCATTTGGTTTTATCATAGCTTTTATCAAGTAAATGTTATCTTCCAGAATTGATAGTTCTTAAGAGTGCTTGAAGAACACTTGTAGAAACCTCTATAAAACCCCTCCTTCGATAAGTGTAACAGCACTTAGGAGTAGTTTTAACAGATACTTGAACTCTTCCTTAAAACCTAGATTTTTAACCTTCATAAACCTAAATACTAGTTTTATAGAAGTCTTATGATATTCTTCATCAAGTTCAGTGTATCAGGAGAAAGCTGCTATAAAACGTTCTTAAGACCACATAGTTCTTACAAAGTGTGCATACCCTTGGGAAAGAACATTCTAATATAAACATATAAACTGTCACGATGGACGCCAACAAGTGGAAGAAGTTGACTCGATGCCCTTCCTGATCGCATACAGGACATAGTCGAGCCGATCCATATAACAGTTTTAGCTTTCGCCTTGAAAGGTTGTGTTTGCTGATTGGTTGTAGCAACCAAGGCTGTGCAAGCCGTGAATAGGCTAGAAGTTTGTGTACCGTGTCAGTATTTGGTGCTGTGTTGGTGCGGAGACAGGCAGGATTGTTGGCTACGAGAGCGGTCGTTTGGTGGTGGTACCAAACGATAAGCGAGTGTTGGTGCGAAGGCAGCGAAGTAGCCACGCTGCGTAGTAGGGGAATACCTTTGGACCCATAGGTATGCGGCGGCCCCACCTTGGTGGTGGTAGTGGTTGCGCTGCATACAGTCGGCGCTTGTGACGGAGTGAGACAGAGCTGCATCTTGTTGGTGCAGCGTCTCGCTTCATCATCACTTATTCATCTGTGCTAGTGCAGATACGGGCTTTTGTATATTTGTGTAACTAGCCACGCTGCGTAGTAAGGAAATACCCCTGGACCCACAGGTAAACAGCGGCTCCATCTTGGTAGTGGTGATTGCGCTGTGTTCAACCCGAGCGTGTGACAGAAGGAGACAGCGTGAAACTGCAACTCTTCGAAGGACAGGTAGATTTTTAGTATAATTTTGCTAGTGTTAGTATTTAATAAACTTATTGTGTATGGTAGGCGAGAAGGAATCCTCCATTTCACAAGAACAAAATTCTTCTGATCCCCCTCTTTCAACTCCCCCTAGAATAAAATTATACCCTCAAGGGTCTTCTGGACCTTGGCAAGTTTTCTTCAGGCGGAAAAGAAAGGCATTAAACCTTGTGCAAATTGCACGGGATCTGACTTCACGATTTTCGGCTTTCGTAGTCAGGTAGCTGATACGGATCAAGCCACGGTAACCTGCGCAAGGCAAATCGAATAAACCGCCGTTGAATGGATTCGATTCTTTCCGCACCGTTCATGTAGATAGGACTCCACACTGTAGAGCTGAACTCGATGATTGGGTGTACAAGTGCGCAATATAGCGACTTTAGGCAATATACGTTGGTGAAGTTTCTAGCTATACGCATGATGAGGCCCAGCGTTTGTGATGCTTTACCGACGATGAACGAGGCGTGTTGCTTGAAAGTGAGTTGGTTATCCAGCATGACTCCAAGATCTTTAACGTGAGTGACACGATCGATTTCAACACTCCCCAAGGTATATTTGAAACGGTTGCTTTTTCCTTGTGAAGGAAATCACCGAGCATTTACTCGGGTTGACGATCATTCGATTTAAATCGCACCAAGCTGCGAAACTGTCGAGTTGATTTTGCAGGAAATGGGCATCAGCAATCGAACGAATCTGCATATACAAATGACAGACGAGGTCCTTTCAAAACATAATTCACATCGTTGAAAAACAGTAGAAAAATTATCGGACCAAGGTGACTCCTCTGTGGGATACCGGAGGTAGCATTGAAACTATCTGATTGAAAAACGCCTACGGTGACACTCATCGACCGGTCGGTAAGATAGCTGTTGAACCACCTAAGGAGTGAGTCGTGTAGTCCTAGTCTCTTCAGCTTTGCAACAGTTATATCGTCATTAATTTTATCGAATGCTGCCGATAGATCAGTGTAAATAACGTCCGTTTGATTCCGTTCCGCCATGCTCGCAGTGATGTATGATGTAAGACAGCAAATTCGTAGTGGTCGACCGTCTGGGCATGAAACCGTGTTGGTCATCGCTGAGGTATTGCTTGCAGTTAGTGAAAAGAGGCTCCATGACAACAAGTTCAAACAGTTTTGAAACAGCGCATAGTGATATGATGCCGCGGTAGTTTTCGATGTCATTTCTTTTCCCTTTTTTATATACAGAAAACATATGCGCATATTTCCAGCACGAATGGAAAAATCCCCTTGGATAAGGACAGTTGGAAAAGGCGACGGAGTGGAGACAGCAAGTAGTCGATATGATACTTCAAAAGAACAGACGGTATTCCATCTGGTCCTGGTTTGTGAGTTGACTTCAGTTGGCGGGCTGCTCTCGTAATCATCGTATCATCCACGTCCATTTGACCAAAAGTCTGTGTTTGCGAAGGGACGTTTCTGGCGGTTAATACTTCTGCTTTAAAAACACTGGCAAACTTACTGGAAAAGAGACGACATTTTTCATTGCTATCGGTAGCCATTTCACCATTTAGAGTCATCGACAACGGAAGGCCAGACTCTTTGCGTTGCTCGTTGATATACCTCCAAAAGGATTTCGGGTGCGATTTGAGTTTGCGTTGAATATTGTGCTTGTGATGTGAGTGGCAACGTTTGCTCACCTTTTTGTACTCGAAATTGAGCCTCACATAGTGGTTCCGGAGTGACTGAGTTCGGTATTTCGTAAATTTTCTCAAGGCTTGCTGTTTTAAGTTGCCGTAACTCGACGGATTGCCATGGGAATTTTCTCTCATCCCGGTTTACTTTCTTCGGGACGAATCTATCGATGGCATGCGCCATGATATGAGTGAAGGTCTGTGCTGCTTGATCAACATCATTGCTATCGAGTAAGTGATCCCAGTCAAGCTCAAATAGAAAAACAGCGATGCTGCGGTGGTCTGCATTACGATATTCGTAGAAAACCGGATGAGGGTCATTTTCTTGGTTCAGCGAGACAACAAGAGGTTTGTGATGAGGTACAGTTTTCACCAATGGAGCTGGTGCGATAGAGATAGTTGAAGCAACGTCCTGGGCACTAAGAAAACAAAGATCCAAACTGCGGCTGTTTTCGTTAACCATGTCGTCGATTTGAAAAAGTGTACCTGCTGTGTAGCTGTCGATGAGGTTGATGCAGCTTGCGTGAAACACGGAGTTATCAGGGTCAGGATACAGGAACCCACTGTGAGATGGCTGCCACGACAGTCCAGGTAGGTTGAAGTCGCCTAATATAACGATCTCGTCGACTGGAGTCATACTTGCCATTACATGTGAAATCGACTGGATGTGAGCATCGATCAACGTATTGTCCCGAATGCGATCCGGAGGAAAATAAACTGCACACAGGCAAACGGTTCGATCACCAAACTCAATAGCAACCCAGATTTGTTCAACACATTTCCATGCGTCGTCCTCGACAACTCTACCTTGCAGTTGTTTGTCCACAGCGACAGTGACGCCTCCGCCGGATAGTTTTTGACTGTTCCATGGGTTGCGGTCGCAGCGAAAAACCTCATATTCCGACCCAAATATCTGAGAGGATAATTGGCGGCAGTCAAGCCATGTCTCGACCAGCGTGATAACATCGTAGCAGCGATCTGTAACAGCTAACTTGTAGTCATCAAGGGAAGAGTTCATTCCGCCGACGTTCTGGTAATAGAGCATTAGACTAACAGGTAGACATTTTGCTCTGGAGCGATTTGCTGTCCGGTAGCTGCGTTCGAAAAGCGATGGCGGGGGCCGAAGGTTGGTGGTCGGCTGGAAGCAACAGAAATTTCAGGGGACGAATTGTCGAAATTAACATCGTACTTGCCTGTGAAACGATTTCGGAAGACCTCCTTTCCAAACCTAAGCACAGGACCGGGACGGCTGCAGATCGCTGGCAGGAAGGGCTCGACTGTGCTTGGAGGATTGGAGACTTCCTTAGAGCTTGCGGCAAATATGCATCCCGGTGTCCGAGTTGAGAAGTTGATATCGCAGTTGTTTATTCCATTGCTACCAATTCTGATCCTGACGAAAAAATTTGCGGATTGTTGTTTGCCGGAGGAACAGTTGGACGCCAAAAATATTCACTCGATCTGTTGTCCGAGAACTCTCGGTATACCATCCCTTTCGGCCATGTGGAAGTGGATATCGATTTAGCTTTCAACTCGGCTCTAACGCCGATTTTGAATTAAACAAATGACAATATGCTAATGTCCCTTCCTTTAGCAACTAGTCGAACCACATGTACGTCATCCGTTCCTAGACGTTTTTTGGCTAGTGCACAAACTTGTTCAGCCGTGACGTCTTTGGCAATACGTGACAGATAAAGCCAGAATTTTGGCTGGGCCGCTGGTACCACTATTATATCTGTAGATGGTGAGAGAGTGCTTTCGGTTCCTTGCAGTAGCGGTGGGTTCTGACGAGAGGCAGCGTTTTCTCTCGCACTGAACAATCTGCGCCCTTTCGTGAATCGTGGTTCCACTGCAGCGCGTTGGGTCGTTTTTGGTGTAAACGTGCTGGAGTTAATTAAGGCAGCAAAATTCGTTTTGATCTCAGCCTTCAATTCAGTCAGAATTTCTGACTTCAAATTTTCCAGGCTGATTTGCGCTTTATCCTGACCAGCTTCATTAGCAGAACGTGCGGCATTTCGAAAACGGATATCGTTCATCAGGGAGCTACATGGCACACACATCCAGAACAATTGGTTGTGATTTTCTACCTCCTCAAGCACATATGTGGTGACATGGCAGGAGCTGGGATGGAAGGCAGCATTGCAAAAACCTACAATACATACAATATAACGCTCAATGATGCCACTAGCACAGGCGGGGCAAATCATTTTGCGTGGCGTGTAATGAGAGAACGATAACTTTTGTATACGGTAGATCACGAACGTAAAACACTGAGTAAACAATGACGATCGATGTCGAAGGAATAATTTAATTCGACGATTTTCCAATGATTACTTCAAATGTACATGAAAACTTTATCACACTAGTGCGCACTGGACACTCACGTATGCAATAACACAAAGGGCAATAAGAACAACGAAATAATTGCAGTTAAAATGGACTAAAAAGCATCAACGAATTATCTAATACCGACCGACACTTTGACAATCACTCGTATTCTGTCGAGGATATACTTAAGCATGGTGTTGGTTGTTTCAAGAACACCCGGCTTAATAAAGTAAAAAACTCGATTGTAAGCAATTGCACTCAGTATCACTTGAAGAAGAGAAAAAAGTTTACCGACCATCCTATTCATTTCGTGTAACTTTCGCTGAGTCTGCTTTGCTTAGCCATGTTCTTATTGATAAAATTCGTCTCCCCTTTCGCCTTTTCATCCCTCGAGTGATGAATTGCTTCAATTGTAGACAGCTTGGCTACACAGCCACTTACTGTTCCAATAAGGTACGGTGTGGCAAATGTGGGGGGCCTCATCAAGAAGATACATGCAATAAAAACTTAGAAAAATGTTTACATTGCGGAGAAAATTCACACGAAACTTCAACTTCCTCCGAGCCTCAAACGGGGATAGGTTTATTGAAATTTTCTGAAATTGTTGATTTAATTTTCAATGCATTCAATATTTCTGAACCATTAAAGAGTATACTTTCAGCGTTCCTTCCAACAATTAGAACATTTTTAGAGCAGCTGATTGCTCAATGGCCCATTCTTGCAGCGCTTGTACCTTTCGATGGATAATTCACCTCCTCCAGGGAAAGATACCATCACTGTTTTACAGTGGAATTGCAGAAGTATCATACCCTAAATTGATTCCTTAAAAATTTTGCTGCATAATTTGAAATGCGATGGTTTTGCTTTATGTGAAACATGGCTTACCACAAGCATTAATTTCAACTTGAATGATTTCAACATTATTCGCCTAGACCGAGACACCTCTTATGGATGAGTGCTTCTAGGAATTAAAAAGTGCTATTCTTTCTATAGAATTAACATCCCCTTGATTGCTGGCATTGAGGCTGTTGCATTCCAAACGAACATTAAAGGCAAAGGCATGTGTATCGCTTCTACATATATACCTCCCAAAGCTCAAATAGGACAACGTCAGATTTTTGAGGTAGTGGAATCCATGGCTGCTCCGCGGCTGATACTGGGAGGCTTCAACTCGCACGGAATATTGTGGGGTTCCCTCTTCAATGATAATCGATCCTCTTTCATATACAATGTTTGTGACGAACTTAATATGACAGTTTTAAATACAGGCGAAATAACACGCATCCCCAGACCACCCGCACGACCAAGTGTATTAGATCTATCTCTATGTTCGACATCACGTCGGTTAGATTGCACGTGGAAGGTTGAACCTGATCCTCACGGTAGCGATCATTTGCCAGTTGTTATTTCAATCAACAGTGAATTAGGCCTCACGAATTCAATCAATGTCCCTTTTGATTTGACACGAAATATTGATTGGAAATAATACCAATCTTTAATTTCCACTTCTCTTATTTTGACGGAAGAGCTATCACCTATCGAAGAATATGAATTTCTAGCGGGTTGGATTATTGGAGCAGCAGAACAAACCCAAACGAAATTCAATCCTGGCATGACAATGAATAGCCGGCCTCCTAATCCCTGGTGGGACAAAGAGTGCTCGGATGCATATGAAGCTAAACAAGTTGCCTACAAAGAAATTATGAAACGGAAAGGGTGTAAACGTGCGAACTTTTTGAAAATTATTCGATTCTGCAAAACAAATTTGACAGTCTCCGTCTGGCGCTACTTTCGTCAGAAAAAACAAATGGCGTCTGTGTTCTTAGACATAAAAGGAGCATTCGACTCTGTTTCCATCGATGTTCTCTCAGAGAAACTACATCAATGTGGTCTTTCACCAATATTAAATAATCATTTATACAACTTATTGTCAGAAAAGCACATGCATTTTTCATATGGCGATTTGGCAACATTCAGAATAAGTTACATGGGCCTCCCACAAGGTTCTTGTTTAAGCCCTCTTCTCAATAATTTTTACGTGAATGACATTGATAATTGTATTGTCAGCCCATGCACTCTAAGGCAACTTGCAGATGATGGCGTGGATTCTGTTACAGGACCAAAAGCCATAAATTTACAACAACCACTGCAAGATAGTTTGGATAATTTATCAATTTGGGCTTTGAAGCTTGGCATCGATTTCTCTACGGAGAAAACGGAGTTGGTTGTTTTTTCAAGGAAGCGTGATCCAGCTTCAGTTGGTTGGTAGAGCGATAGCCCAAGTCATGACCTTTAAGTATCCCAGAATTTGGTTCGATTCTAAAGGTACATGGGGAGGCCACATTGGGTATCTGATAAAGAAGTACCAACAAAGGATAAATTTTCTCCGAACAATAACCGGATGTTGGTGGGGTGCTCATCCAAGTGATGTGATAAGATTGTATCAAACAACGATACTTTCAGTAATGAGTGCTTCTGTTTCCGTTCAGTTGCAAACACTCACATTATTAAATTGGAACGAGTACAGTATCGTTGTTTACGAATCGCCTTAGGTTCCATGCAATCGACACATACGATGAGTCTTGAAGTACTAGCGGGAGTTCTTACCTTAAAAGATCGATTCTGGGATCTCTCCTCTCGTTTACTTATACGATGTGAGGTTATGAATCTACTGGTAATTGAAAATTTTGAAAGACTTGTCGAATTTCAATCCCAAACCAGATTCATGACAGTGTACTTCAAACACATGTCACAAGAAATAACGCCTTCTAGTTATGTTATGACATGTGTTAATATACTAGATACTCCCGATTCCACTTTATTTTTCGACACGTCCATGCAAGAGGAAATTCGTATAATCCCGGATCACCTGCGCTCTCTGGAGATCCAGATATTCATAAGTAAACACCAACACATTGACTGCCATAAAATGTTCTACACTGATGGGTCACGAATCAATGAGGCCACTGGCTTCGGTATTTTCAACAATAATACCACGATCTCTTTCAAGCTTGCAGAACCTGCCTCTGTTTACACAGCCGAACTAGCAGCAGTTCTCTATAGTCTGGAAATCATTGATACTTTACTCCCGAGCCATCATTTCATCCTCACAGATAGCCTCAGCATAATTAAGACACTACGCTCTTTATAGCTTGATAATCACGCTCCGTTCTTTTTGAAGAAGATACGAGAATACTTAACTAAATTAACAAATAATTCTTATCAAATTACCTTAGTGTGGATTCCCGTTCATTGCTCCAGACCGGGTAATAAAAGAGCGGATAATTTAGCCAAAATAGGGGCACTGGACGGTGACATCTATGAAATACCTATTGCCTTCAATGAATTTTATAACGCTTCTCGTCAGAGGACGCTTACTAGTTGGCAAACATCATGGGACAATGGAGATCTGGGACGGTGGTTGCACTCAACTATCCCTAAAGTATCAACGAAGGCATGATTCAAAGGGTTGGAGGTAAGTCGAAACTTTATTTGTGTGATGTCTAGGCTCATGTCCAACCATTATACGTTGAATGCGCATCTCCGCCGTATTGGGATCGCAGAAGATAATCAATGTGTTTGCGGAGAGGGTTACGAAGACATTGAACATGTTGTTTGGTCTTGCGCTGAATATCGTAAAGCCAGATCCCAATTAATGGACTCCTTACGAGCCAGAAGAAAACCACCCTATGTTCCTGTTCGTGATATCCTCGCTTTACGAGATCTTACATACATGGGCCATATTTATCATTTCCTGAAAACAATAAATATTCAAATATAATTAGCCCTACAATGTTCCTAGTTTTTTCCCTTACTACCCACAAACAATTTAGATTTCTTCGCAGTTAGTTAAGTTAGATAAAACGATATAAATAAAGGAAAGAAAATAAACAAAGATTACAGAAAAACTATCAATAGGTTTACAATGAAATTTAAGAAAATAGAATATAAATAAAAATATTCAAAATGATTATTACGCTCAGTGTTAGCATTAGAAAGTGAATGTTTATTATAACGTGATAGTCTTAAGAACTTTTGTAATATGTTATGTAAAAAAACCCCGGCGTAAAAAAGCTCTTGCAAATGCCAAATAAACGTTTTATGAAAAAAAAACAAGTGGAAGAAATTGAAAACTAGTGGATATTTTAAACGAAAATTGAATAAAAACTTATTCGATATAACAAACACTCCTGCCCGTTTGCAATCATCGTCTCCACATCAAGTTGTGCAAATTAACAAGGAATCACTACCAAAAAAACAAAGGAACGAGAAGACAACGTACCATTGCAGCCTAAGGTGGTTTTTCAATGATGAGTTATGGCAGCAAGCGCCTTCACTATCGGAGGACGAAGATGAAGACGACGACGACGAAGACAGCAAAAAGGAAATATTATTAGCAGCGCTCAGGAGTTGGTCCATCTTATAATGTCAAGCAAAACGCATTGCGCGATCGCATGACAATAATCAACGATCGCTTACCAAATATTTTGCTAAAGGACCCCAGAACGTTGCTACAAACTGAAAAGATTGTATCCATTCAATCAGTGGGAGATGGTCAATATTGTCACCATGGTCTTCCCCAATGCCTTGAAAGTAGTTTAGCAAACACAAATGAATCAAGGACAATATCACTTAATATAAACAGGCGGTTTGCCAGTTTATAAAAGTTCTAAATATGAGTTCTGTCCGATTCTTTTCAATATTCATGAAATGCATCACATCAAGCCTGTAACAAATTGATTTGTTCCATCTCAATTAACAAAACTACCTTACTGTATACCAGTTATAAATTTGACACCCTAGCGGACGATAGCTGAACTAGAATATAGAAAGCTCGATTATGGCAACTCTTACACAAAAAAGCCTACTTGTCTGCGTAAAATTATTCTCACTTACGCCAATCGCGGGAAAAGTGGAACAAATGAAAAGTCCGAACAAATGGAAATGATCAAAAGGGAACAAAAGGGATTTATTCAAAAGCCAATCAGAACAAATTACGCGCGAACACACGATACCGCCAAAGGGTACGCATGAACAGATTCCCGATAAGCTCGTCACTTTGGTGGAGACCGTTCTGGAGATTAGTTGCGTTTGAGTAAAAGTTTAAAGTTCGCGTTGCGCGTGTAGAGTGTGAGGCAAAATTCTAGGTGCGAAAACCGTTTAATTGGTTTAGTGAATTGTGTGAACTAAGCTTTGTGCTAATCAGGTGACGCTACCCATTCAACGTGGGTGCTAGTTCTGGGTGAAGAACGCAACATCGTGGTCGAATCGCTAGTTGGCAAGCCGTTGGATCTCCACCAAAACCTACACGGGGACACATCTACCCCAAGGACTCGGCCGTCGTCATTTCTGGCCTACGGTGCGGCCTCCTAGCCTGATCGACCCGACAACAGCGAACTACGCTACTGCCACCCGAAGATCCTCGAAAACCCAAGCTCCGAGGGATTGTCATCGTCACCTTGCCGGCCGTAAGCTCGTTCCGTTACGGTTGTGCGCACTCACTAGAGAGAACAGAATAAAGTGTTAGCGGTAGTAGGTTGGCCAATTGTATTGCACGATTTTTCGTTCACATCCGGTAGTCTAGGTTCGTTGTGATTTACAGAATAAACGCGGTATTGGTTTGGGAAGCTATTAAGAAGCGTTTGGATTCTTGCTATTTTGTTTCTTTTTTTTACTCAAGCTAGACTGATCTATCGTGCGCCTTCACTGTGGTATCGTGGTTTCGAGATTTCGTCCTGATTCGCGTGATCAAAGAGTATACTGAACTACCGTAGGTTAGAGTAAGATCGGGAATACCTAACCCGCCCGAGTTAAGAGTCTTTGGCCGGGCACCATCTGGTACAGTGATCCTTCTTAGGAAGGTGGCGCTTAAATCACTGTAACTTGGTAACCGTGTTACTTCAATTTCGGTAGTGAAGTCGCGAGGTTATGCCTTCAGTTGAGAGGAAGAAAGAAGCCGGTTACAAGCCAATGCACAGTGGTCCGAATCCAGAATTTAGGATGACAAAAACATTTGTGACTAAACTACTGGTTCTAGAGATTTCATGTCTTCGGAACAAATAATCTGTGTCAATTGAGGCATTTTTTGAGGTGGGTGACATTAGGGTGGTCCTAATTGTTTGTACGATCTGAAAATTATTTTCGAAATAAGAAGAGATAGAACAATGAAGTGTTCCGCAAGATTGTAGTACAACGTTTTTCAAGCAACTTTGCTGAGGACGTCATATTTGTAACTATAATGGTTTTAATTTTACAGCTATTAAAATGTTGTGTAATAGGGTATCCCTAACAAAATCAGTTTTTTCGTTATAACTTTTTAAATAATTTTTTTTCCATCAGTAGCATCTTCACAAAACTTTTAGAGCTTATTAAGACGAATATTATTTATGTAGACATATTTGAGATAGCTCATTTAGTTTAAAAGTTATGAGCATTTTAGCAAAAAAAAAACACAACCTTTTCAAATCTTGATATCTTAAAATGGAGCAAGTGAAATTGATCATTTCTTTTTGCATTCGAAAGATCACAAATGATAGTATATTTTATGAAAAAATCTCAGAGGTCATTTTTGTTTAACTCATTTTATTTTAGTTTGAATATTGAAAATATTACTACTATTTGTAGCATTAAAAATAAAACGATCAGTGTAACCTAGCAACTATTTTTTAAAATAAGGTCAGATAGATAAACAAAATCTCAAATAAAACTGCCCGAGTGTGGCAAAGGGCCCACTGAGTTGTTGTTTCTAATGTAGTCGTGTATCAATCCATCTGAACAGCGGAGAACGTAGTGTGATGTTTGGCTAGCCATCCTAGTCACACATATTTTAATTAACAGTATCAACTTCGTTAGCTATTTTCGGAAAATTTATGAATAAGAGAAACGAAAGATGTTAAAATCGAAAAACAGATAGGTATTCTAAAGTTAATCATTCGTAAACTTAGAATGGAAAGCTAGAGCTAGGCAGGATCATATGGGCATGATCGAAAGGAAATGTTAAGAATCGGTGGTCGATGACGACGTTTTGAGAAGGAAACACCAAAGTGGTGTGTTGGAAAGACGACAAATCGTTAAAGAAAAGATCGAGCCTTCGAATTAATGAGCCATTACCCAGTGGAGGCAATTCCAATGATGGCAACGCGACAAGAAAAGTTTTTGCTGAATAGAGTTTGTGAGATCACGGGTTTGAATGCAGATTTATTGGAACGATTGCTTATCATTCTCGCCGTTATCAATAGCAAAGCAAAAATAAACGCCCAAGTTTTGCAGGTTATTTGGAAGCAACGAGAATGATTTACGATCACGAGTACGGTTGGTTCCTCCGTCTCCAACCCTTCATAAACTTTTGGTACTTTGTTCGTCTATCGTCAAGCATGCTTTTTTCCTGTTGGTAGCGTATGTTCCATGTTGATGTCCGAATCTTTTTCAGAAACAAAAATATCAAAAAACCAACACAATACTCTTGTTCAACATTAATTTTTACGTAAGAAACTCGCTTGATGTTTTTTACGTTGACTAAATGTAATGTACTGAGGATGAAAGACAATTCGTTTCCGCAGAACAACACGCGAAAACATAAACGACGTCGTAACTAATACAGCTGCTTCACGGCAACAGTCAACGATGCTCTCTACCGTGTATCTAATTCACGCAACACGAGCTACATCTGCAATAACATTGCAAAGATACTGCCCTATACTTATTGTAAACCCGTACCTGTTTGACCCCATTCTACTCTATGTATTTCTATGGTTTTCTCGAAACTCTAGATCTTCCGGATGCTACCCGGATCTTGATTACTCGTGACAAATTAACAGCATGCATGGGGCTTTCTCCGTACTTAAGCAGGGTGCTGGGAAGGTTTTCCGATTCCCAAATGGATTCTACCAAGGCTCTGACTAAAATAATAATTCAGCGGACTCTTCGCCACATTATGACGTAGTGATGGAAAGGTTTTCCGCGGCTCAGGCGGAACGAAATACATAGGAAACAACTCAGCGGGCCCTTTGCCATACTCGGGCAGTTTTATTTGAGATTTTGTTTATCTATCTGACCTTATTTTAAAAAATAGTTGCTAGGTTACACTGATCGTTTTACTTTTAATGCTACAAACAGTAGTAATATTTTCAATATTCAAACTAAAATAAAATGAGTTAAACAAAAATGACCTCTGAGATTTTTTCATAAAATATACTATCATTTGTGATCTTTCGAATGCAAAAAGAAATGATCAATTTCACTTGCTCCATTTTAAGATATCAAGATTTGAAAAGGTTGTGTTTTTTTGTTAAAAATGCTCATAACTTTTGAACTAAATGAGCTATCTCAAATATGTCTACATAAATAATATTCGTCTCAATAAGCTCTAAAAGTTTTGTGAAGATGCTACTGAGGGAAAAAAATTATTTAAAAAGTTATAACGAAAAAACTGATTTTGTTAGGGATACCCTATTACACAACATTTTAATAGCTGTAAAATTAAAACCATTATAGTTACAAATATGACGTCCTCAGCAAAGTTGCTTGAAAAACGTTGTACTACAATCTTGCGGAACACTTCATTGTTCTATCTCTTCTTATTTCGAAAATAATTTTCAGATCGTACAAACAATAAGGACCACCCTAATGTCACCCACCTCAAAAAATGCCTCAATTGACACAGATTATTTGTTCCGAAGACATGAAATCTCTAGAACCAGTAGTTTAGTCACAAATATTTTTGTCATCCTAAATTCTGGATTCGGACCACTGGGCAATGGTGATAGGTATTTACTCTGATAAAAGTAAGCCTACTAATTTGGACGCTTTTCTTGACCAGTTAATTGAAATGAATGATATTTTGAATAAAGGCATAATTGTAAATGATCACGAACTATCGATTGAGCTACAATATTTCATATGTGACTCGCCTGCAAGGGCATTCATTAAAGGTAAACATATCATATACTATGTTACATGAGATTAATTATTAGGGTAACATGGTTGTGCGTCATTTCCCGGAATACCATTCCCCGGAATACCTCTTCCCGGAAAACTATTTCCCGGAACGTATCATTTCCCGGAAAACTGTTTCTCGGAATGTATCATTTCCCGGAAAAACCATTTCGCGGAATACCACTACCCGGTAAATAAAAAAAACTCGTACCTCACCGACAAAACTTATTTTAGAAGACCTGCTGTGCAGCTAATTGTGTTCTAGGAGATTTTACCTACTTTAGAACATGAAAAGTTGTTTGAAAATATTTTTAAAATTTTTTTTATCTTGAGTGGTTATTGTGGTAAAAGAAATCTTTTCGATTCCGCGATGTTAGGAAAATTAATTTAAATTGATCATTATATACACAGCTTACAAACGACTTTTGGTTTTGAACCAAAAAGAAAGTTGGGAGGATTTAAAGAAATCGAGTGGGGAATAAAAAGCACACCAATAGATGGGATATCAATGAATTAAACGTACCAAAATAGTAACAAATACTTTCCAATTTTCCCACCGTAGTGAAGGGGTGAATAAATTCATGACCGCCTAATTACTAACAGGCCCTATATTTTCCTGATATTTGTTCCAAATTTTGCGGATTCAGTTAACCCTCAAAAAGGCAACCGGGTCTCAGAGGCCGGGCACGTTACAATTTTTTAGTTACAAAAAAATGTGTATACAGTATAAGCTTGGGCATGGAAATTTTGATAAGTAGCTTTGAAATCTATAACAAAAATAATGAATTGTGAAATTTTCATCTATGGAGTGATGCGCAGCTATGTTTGAATTTTTTACATGCACAAAAAGGCAAGCCGGGCCTGGCAGGCCCGGTGTACATGCAATATTTACTAGGAATACCACGGGTTTTATACAATAATATTTATCTGAAAAAAAAACATTTTGATGAGTTCATCTTCATAGTAGCAGGAATTTTTTGACGTAGGACTACGTCTTTGTTTTCGATATGGGGGTGCACTCTGCAAATTCTACAAAAATGGTATGTAACGAAAAGTGGTCCAATTTTAAACGCATATAATTCAACCATCTCACGATAAATTTTCAAATTTTTTGCACAAATCGCCCCGAAATACTTCTAAGAATAGATTCCAATAGATAAACCCAAAGATTTTTGATATCATAGCATTAAAAAATTAAATAATATACAACCTTGTCAAAATATCGCGCATTAACACACAGAAGATAGCGCTTCCCAAGCCCTGTACGACGAATTGGTGTACCTAGCGCGCAACGCTTCTATGAATGACGTCATCATCGACTATTTAAAGAACGGACTTGGCCAGACACGCTCAGTTCCCTGTTGAACGGCTGGCGAAGCAGATCACTGCGCTGTGTTTTTTACAGCCAGTGTAGCTGAGCTAGAAGTCCGTTACACTGGCTGTGGAGGGACGCTACCCTGTGTCGTCAAACAGGCGACCGCTCCAACTGCTTCCTAAATGCCGCTGTAATGTTGCCAGTAAATTTTTGGTTTAACTAGCACATGTATTTCCTATTTGCGCTTGAAATTAAGTAATGTAGTAATAGTAATAAGCTTCCCATTTTGGTTAAAACGCAAGGACAGTTTTTAAAACAGGATTTCATTAATTAGTTTAGCTCATCTAAGCAATTTTATAAATTCTGTAATTTAAAAGAAATTTTACGGAACTTGGTGAATTTGGCCCCACTTGCAACTGGTATAATCAACGTGCACAAAGTGTTGCATAACGCAGGGCTGTTTTTTTGGAACAAAATGTGTTATTATTCAGCCCTTCGTTATGCAAAATCACGATATTATGACAAGCGCGGCCGTTCCTTTCAATCGGGAAAGGCCGCGTGGAATTTTGGTGAAATGCGCTAATAGTGACGTGGTGGTACTAGTTGTCTCTTTCGCTCTACCCATCATCATCAGCGTTGACTCATTTTGCATTGTACGCTTGGGTTCAATGTTTGGTAGGTATGTATGCGAATGTGTTGGTAGGTAGGGGAACTGGCGGTAAAATGAACACGTTAAGCAAAATCATTATTTTCTAACTAATAAGTGAATGAGATATTACAATCACCTTATGTTTCTTGTTAGACATGTTTTGTACATATCTGGTAAAAATACTTCGTCATAAACACATTTTTTCAAACATGATGCTTGATTTCTAAACATGTCCAAAAATGAGACATGTTTATAGCGAGTGGGTAAAATGAACATGTGGCAGTGGTAAAATGAACAGCTTCTGGTGACCTGCAAAATGTCCTGTATGTATGCAATGCGCAGCGTTGGAAAGCATTTTCCGATCAATGCTAATATCCCAACAAATCATAAGCTTTGCATACATATTGCAGGCAAAACAATTGTCACGAAAGAATTGAATTTTCATGACGTAATATTAAAGTTGGACAGAGAAAGGGTAAAATTCGCAAACGAAAAAAGCAGTTTTTTCCACGCCGTATGCCAGATCTTCATAAAAATCAATCAGCAGTACTGTAACAATATTCTACATACGCTGATTGATTTTTTTTTGAAGATCTGACATACGGTGTGGAAAAAACTGCTTTTTTCGTTTGCGAATTATGCGCATTCTCTGTCCAACCTTAACCATTTTACAATCCTGTGGCATCGAAACACATCTACAAACTTGGGGTTATCCATGGGTGTTTGAACTTTTAGGATCTGTTTGAGAGCAACTAGAAAGCATGTTCTATACATGAGATGTGATTGTATTGTCTAAAATTTGATTTTTCTTCACCGGTCCGGGTGTTTTTTTTCTAACACACTAAGTACTAAGAAAATGAATATTTTACATTAAGTACACACCAACAAAATCTGAATTTTATCGTTGACGTAACTCCAAACATGCAACAATCTAACAAACCGTAATTGACGAAATGACGAAATATAATAGTGCTCTGTTTAATTTTACATGAAAGATGTACTTTCCGTGCGCAGTGCCATAAAATTACACTCTTCAACATTTTAAACAAACGCCATATGTGGAGTAAAATTACGTGACTCGCAAAATTCAACGATATGTAAAATTATAATCAAACGTAAAACTATGTCATTTTTGATGCTCGTATATGTCATGGTCAGGAGACGTAAATTTACACGATTTTTTCTAGGTGTGTAGTATAGTCCTACGTCTACAGTTCGTGCAACCCCATAGGGCTGCCCCTTGTAGTTTTTTATGTTTTGATTGATTTTATCTTTTTTCCTTTTCATATAAGAAAAAAATCTTGAAAGTTTGAGCGAATTCTATACATTTCTTTTATAAGAAATGTAAAAATAGCATACGATAATGGCGTGTGTCATATTTTTTTAGGTAAATACTTTTATTTCATCCACTGTGGTCTACTTGACAATTATTTGGATACAACATAACCTAACTCTGTCGTTATTGTCTATTTTTGTTGTCTATTCTTTGTGATATAGTTGTCGTAATTATTCAAATTGTAAGATCTAAAAGCAACAAAAAATTGAAATGGCTATAAGACGATATGCCCATGTTTTCAATCGTCTCAAAGAATCTGAAATAATGGAAGAAATTCGACCAAATTCAACAGCAGACGATTCCGAAACTGATTTGCAAAGCGAGGAGGAAGATGTGAATGATATTGCTTCCGACGATGAATCTGATGCAGAAAAATATGAATAAGTACTCCGGTTATGCATCAGAAGAAATTAATAGCAACCCAGAAACATTTGTTGGTCGTGTTCAAACGAAATGGAGCTCAGAACCAATCGACAGTCGACGTGATCTTCCGAGTACTCACCTTTTGGAAAAAAAATTGACCTTTTTACATCCATCGCCTTATACGCTGAAATCGGGATTTGTTGCGTGTTCGTACTCATCATCCTGTAATTCCGGAACCGGAAATCGGATTAATTAGAAATTCAACAGAAGACAATAGGAATGCGGTACCTTTCATTTGAAACCAAGTTTGTAAAAATCGGTAAAGAATTCGCTGAGAAATAGGTATGACATTATCTTAGGAACTTGGTAAGTTCCCCCGGGGCATTAAGAATCGCCATAGCTGGCCAATGTGGTCGAAGTGCCTTCGGTGGATCATTAATGATCTAGACATGCAAAGCCAAGTAATGTTGCACATATTTTAATATATATTGCATCATTTGGACATCATGGTGGTATCAGTTTCTATGGAAATTTGCTGTGTGATTGTACTCTTCAACACGTAACTCCAGAATCGAAAGTCGGATCAATAAAAAAATCAATAGCGACCGATGGGAAGGCTGCACCTTTCATTTGAGACTAAATTTGTACAAATCGGTCCAGCCAGCTCAGAGAAAAATCGGTGAGATTGTTTGCCACATACATACATCCATACATACATACACACATACAGATATTTTACGATCTCGACGAACTGAGTCGAATGGTATAAGAGAATTGGCCCTGCGGGTCTCGGTTAAAAAGTCGAAATTTCAACCGATTGCATAACCTATCTATATGAGAACGGCAAAAAGGAGCTTGAATTTAGACGGGCCCGGCTTGCCCTTTAATGTTAGGATTTTAGCTTGCCTTCACAAGGGTTAAAATGGTATATTTTCAAATCTTTTACTATTTTGAATCGATTCCGTCGCGTAGTAATTTTCGGTGAAAATCATGTAGAATTTTTAAGATTTGAAAATGTTGTTATTGAAGTAAAATTATATAACAGAAAATGGAAGGCGAACAGAATACCTAATGGTATATATTATCAATACTGTCCTATCGTTTTTAGCTAAAGCCGTGTGGTGTCCGGCGGGCTGAAATCTTTTTGCACTATTTCAGCCAAGAATAGAACCTCTGGGGACTGCTCCCATGTCGTGAGAGGCGACTAACAACGTGCTAGGAGTTCCTAGGTCGAGGTATTGCTCCGTACCGAAGACTTAAGGAGTTCCTAGGTCGAGGTATTGCTCCGTACCGAAGACTTAACATGGACGGACCTTAAGGTTTTACATCATAACCATTATCCATTCTGTATTTAGTAAATCACTGATATATAGTCAGCTTCTCTGATTCGCTATTCTCGATTGTGTACCAACGTTTTAAGTTTCTTCTGGCGGTTGTATAATAGCCGTAAAGGGCAAAATCTAATTCTACACTAAGTAATAGCATATATTAATATACCGGCTCTTCCACGCCAAGGTTTAACTTCCAGCTTTGGTTTAAAAACCGTTTTTTAACAAAAGTAAACTTTCATGTAGGAAATTTATTGAATTGGCCTTAGATGGAGCTGTTAAATTGCACAAAAAGTTTTTTATGTTGCAAGCGATCTGTAGATGTGTTAAATTAGTTTTTTTTAATTAAATCTGGAACCGTCTACCGACAAATCTACATTAACGAATATCTCCAAAAGTGACTTCTTAAGGTCTCATGAAGGCCTGACACTAGCTTTATGATACTTTTGCTTTCCTAAACAGTGATAAAAATCTCAACATTCCTGAACTTCACTTTGTCAGAAAATGTAGGGCCATCGGAAGCTAAAAACACCGGCTACCCGGTGTAGTGCACTGTCTGGGGCGAAAGCGACATGGGAGAGGTGCGAGTCGAGATTTTTGATGGCTTGCAAGTCATCTGGTCTGGTATTGTGTTGGGTGTTCCGCGGGTGAAAGTAGACATAAACGTTGTACGAAATTCTTGGATTTAGTGAGGTCCGATTTTGACAAATTGTTATCTGCTGGTCGAGTGATTTTCGAGAGCCCGATTGGTGTATTCGATTAGTAGACCGTAACAACCGATTACTGCGTACAGGTATGAGTGGCTTGGTGTTTTTGGAGAGTCTTCCCGTTTTGTTCCGCGATTTTCAAACTTGGATGGTGGCCTCTTTGTGGTATTTTGAGGTGCTTAACGGATATTAGTTGGTTGAGTTGGATATTCGGAAAACTGACAGCCGATTATTGATTTTTTTATTGTTATAATGATTAATCGATTATCTGCGTGAATCGTGTAAAAATCCATTACTACATGTATTACCTATGTATTTTCTTGTTAACGGTTTTCTGCGGATATGATTTTCTATAGACTCTTTGCGCCCGGTCTTGCGAAGTGTCGGGGATTACGTCCAGAAGGACTGTCAAAACGTTTTTTTTCCTTTTTGGTTGCGTTTTTTACGATTCGCGGGTCTGTATAAAGAGTCCAAAATTTTGTAAGTCGATGGGATGTAGTTTGCTTCCATTGAGAGTAACGTTGGGAATATTGGATTGAGAAGGGATTCTCTGCATCGGTCTATATCAGCGGTTCTGAAGCATTTTCGTGCCTCGGGCCCCTTAGAAATCACCCTGCGATGTTGTGGACCCCCACGGTTAAACATTGCTGTCAATATATAATTTTCAGTCTGTTGGGAAGCAAGACTTGATTTTTTATATCCACTCGGAGGGGATATTTTGCTTCGCGGACCCCCAGCGGCGACTTCTCGGCCCCCTTTCAAGGTACCTTTCAATACTTAAAATTAGGGTTTTCATTTGGGATGAACCATGAAAAATAAAAACAAACATTACCATACCCCAGCGCGAATTCATCGTGAGATAGCATAACATCGCGCGTGAATAATAGTTACAAAAGCCGGCTTGTTCCTCATGACTGTATAAAGTATATATGCTTATATCGCGATTTAACCTCGATAATTATACTAAGATAGTAAGATAGTAATATTCAGTCAAGTAACAACTTTTCCATTACGACGGGTATCTCCGGAGAGTTAAGACAATCGTATCATATTCTATGTTATTGTTCTAAGATTTTCGATCTTCGTCGGAGTAAAGAAACTTGAAAGTTCCCTTGTCTTATAAAAATATTTGTTCAATCAAAGAAAAGCAATACTCCCGATGGCCGGCTGTCTGGAGTTTAAGTTGCATATCTTTAAGCCTAGAATTCCCAAATTAATACAACAAACGATAAATCTTCTTGAAATTCTCGGCAGCCGGCTGCCCAGAGCAATTATTAACTTATAACGCTTCTGAGAGTCGCATAGATTGTATCACATACCCAGGTGAATCCAGATTTATGTAACTATGTATCCCATCCCACTAACAAAACCTCCTTTCCGTGGTAACCGTGGAGATGCAGAGGTATACACGGTCTCCATAACAACGGTTATCACACTAACATTTCCTTCCTTCCCCGATGACTGTAAGGACGTGGCCGGCGCCGTTATTGACACTTCAAAATTTGAAACTCTCGAAACGTGCACACTGAGGATGGGAAGCTACTCCCAGGCTCCATTCGTTGGTTCTTTGTGCAATTTCGCTTGTTCTGGTCAATCACGGAGTAGCAACTACGAATTGTACGGTCATCATGCTCATGCTCATGCTCATGCTCATGCTCAATACTGTCCTATCGTTTTTAGCTAAACTTCAAGCGTACTAAAAAAATTAAACGTGTTTTTTCAAAGCCACTTCAAACCACGAGCTTTGAAATATATTCACAGCATATTCCAAATAATTTTCTCCAGCGACGTACGAAGGTTTTTAGTTAATAAATGATGTCTGTATCGATTTTCTTGGCTATTTTTGGCAAATTTAAGACTAAGAGAAATGAAAGCAATTAAATTGAAATACGGATAGATATTCTATAAATGATGGGGTGTTGATTTTAATGGTATTTTCAGCATTTCGTGTAAAATTAAAAATTAAAGGGTTGTGTACAGGACACGACCACGGTGACATTAAAAATGTAGCTTTTTTCAAGAGCGTTTTTACTATTACAATTAATCAAGTATCTCTCTAGGCGATTGGCATTATATTCAAAAGAAAAGTTTCATATTGAGAACTGTGATGAGGAAGCCCACGCCCGCCAACGGAAATCTCGAGTACTTTTTCAAATGGACGTAAGTAACATTGAGAGTCTCTCTTTGTTTACTTTCTCTTTCGTTTATTACGACGACATTACAACACTTTGTACTAATTTTCCAGTACATATCGAAAGCCGACGGTTTTTACTACAATATTATGCAAAGAGTAGAGTAGTAAATGTTGAAATGGCCGAGTAATGAACAGAAGAGAAAGACCTCAAAAAGAATCTCTCATTGTTACTTACGTCCATTTGAAAAAGTACTCGAGAAATATACAAATTCTCCATGAAATATGAAATTTCATTTTCCATTTAAATTTTCAATAATGTACTAATGAACTTAAGTAAACAATCTTAACCTTGTATTTCTTGATCGATTAGTGGCTGAACAAATGAAATTATTGAATAAATTACATTGGTATACAACGTTCGCACTACCAGTTAAAACGGGTTTTTTATGCTATCTTGGTGACATTTTTCTAGTTGCTAATTATTATAACGTGTTATAACTCTGTAGTGTAAACATTGTATTATTAAACCAATTCTGCAGCGTTTTATGTTATATAGGTGTTTTATGTGGTAATAGGACTGACATAATTAAATCTTCAGTATAGCGGTTTGTTTCATAATTTAAAACAGATTTATTTTAAATTTTAAATTGGTATACCCAACCGTTCTATTTGTTGTATACTTTAAAACGCGATTAGAACTGTGTTTTAAATACATATGGCAGGACAGATACTCTGACTGCATAAACTGGGAAAACAATTTTAAGTCCAGTAATGTTTAGACATGGCTTGAATTTTAATCGAAAAAGAACACCCGCTTAAACTGCTGCTGGGACGGTAAGTTCTGTTTTAAAACTTTCCGTTTTGTGCAGTACGAATCAAAAGTGTTTGAAATTAGAAAACAAAAAGTTCTGCTGGGAATGTGATTGTTTCCGATGCAATTACACTCAGGTTTTATTTACGCGGGGGATACAGGCCGCGTAAATGATAACCGCGTAAATTTCAAAAAACGCGTAAATGAAAACCACGTAAGTTTCAAAATCCGCGTAAAAAAATACCGCCCAAAAACCGCGTAAAAAACCTGAGTGTACTCTCCTATATAAAATACTACGCTGCTGAACAGAGCAATAACTACAGAAGCACGTTGTCAGATGCCTTACTGATAAAAAACATATAACCGAAATATATATCACATATAATCGAAATATGAAACATATGAAAGCCAGGCTCTTTACCCTACGCAGCTACAAAGCGCCGTAAACATGGATTAACAAGTTATAACGCACACGCATGCATAAAAATAAATATTTTTTTCAACGCAACACTCTCAAGCAGTACACATAAGTCGCATCCTGCCGTATTGAATTAAATCCAAACCACCCCATCCACCCACTTCGCAAATCATTCTATGACACCGTGCTGCTACCTGAAAAATCCGCACACGGCCGCCGATGCCGAAAATGCATAGCGTCTACCGCTTAGTGTAGCGTCCAGACGCTGCAACCATGATCTTACTCGTTCGACATAAGAACAAAAACTGATTGGCGAATCAAAGCGTGATTGACGGACAGATGAGTGTGTGAAAATGATGACGGGAAATTTGGCATCCGTCAAAATACAGGGATTTTTTTAGGATTTAAGAAAATTTCCATATTAAATATGCAAAAGGGCGAATAAGATTTGTAAACAAACTTTTATTTTGATGGTTTCTCTTAATTTACTATAATTTCAGAGCAGAAAACAATTGAAATTACTCCTACGAAGGGTAAAAATTTACATTAACGCATATTTTTCATGAAATTCTACTCTGCAGCAGACTAATGAGCGAAACAAGTTTGTTTACAAAAACACTTTCGCCCTTTTGACGAATTCATATTAAATTTCTCTAATATCTTCAAAACGGAACCCAAAATGGCAAAACCACATTAGGTAAGTTATAGGAATCTATCTAGGCTATAACTGCAAAAATCTTAGGTCACTTGAATAGTTTTAATCGCCGTCTGTTGTTTCCGCGTGTCTGAACTATTTTGGAGCATCCGGAAATTCTACCATCTTTTTCAAAGTTCCCTCGTCTAGCTATCCAGTGTTTCATAAAAAGAAGCAGTTCTTGCACTTATTTGCAAGCGCGCCGAAATTATATCTCGACAAACATATGATTACGGCCTAAAAGTCAACTGTCAAAATCCACTTTGAATGGAAATTCCAGACAAACCGTTACTAGTCGAACACAGTTCACAACAGTTTATGAAAGAGAAAACTTTTCTCTTTCGTTTACTACCAACATCTGTGATTGGCGTGTAACGGTTTGTCCGGAATTTCCATTCAAAGTGGATTTTGACAGTTGGCTTTTAGGCCGTAATCATATGTTTGTCGAGATATGTGCGGCTCATTTTACTTGGACGAATATTATTGCAAGTAAGATATGCTGTGAAAACCGTATTATCGGATGGACGGATTTTCCGACGTAATCTAGGACGTCCACAATAGAAATTTGCACATCATAGTCGGAATCCGGAAAAAATACATAACCTTTCACTTCCTTCATAAAAATTAAAGCATCATCCTTTTTGTAATTGCACGCTTGACAGACAGGTGTCTCACAACACGTTTTAGTTTTGCTTTGATTCTTTAATTCAAACGTGCACGCGCCACCTCTATTTATAAACTAACCGTATTGGCTCTCAAACGTGAAACTTTTTCGCTCGATGCGCCAACTAGATCTCATTTTTAGTACTAGTCAAATGGTGATGCAAATATTTTCTTGCATTGATGATGTAGGATGGTTATTCTATTTTAATTGTTTTAAGATAAACATTACATTGTTTCACAAAAAGTTTAATTGCAGGTGATAAGAAAACACTCGTTATTTCGTTTGACACCGAAACATTCAGTCGAACTTGATATTTTATTGCGAATTATTGAGATTCGGAATTATTTTTGTATTGTTGAGGCTAGGTTGGTTGTTTTAGATACGGAAAATGTTTACCTGGAAATTGGATTTATCAGTGGATAATCTCGACTGCCAACACCTGCACTCTTTAATCCAGTGATTTTCGCCCACTATCGTGTTTTCTATCGAGATTTCAATCATTTTAGTAGAAACTGAACCCGTTAGATCACGAATATGGTTTCATAAAACGTTTATTTGACACGGCATTTGCAAAAGCTTTTTTACGCCGGGGTTTTTTTACATAACATGTTACAAAGATTCTTAAGACTATCACGTTATAAAAAAAAATCACTTTCTAATGCTAACACTGAGAATAATCATCATTTTGAATGTTTTTAATTATACACTGAGGTTTTTTTTACGCGGGGATACAGACCGCGCAAATGAAAACCGCGTAAATGAAAACCGCGTTAATTTCAAAAACCGCGTAAATGAAAACCGCGTAAATTTCAAAATCCGCGTAAATGAAAACCGCGTAAATTTCAAAATCCGCGTAAATGAAAACCGCGTAAATTTCAAAATCCGCGTAAATGAAAACCGCGTAAATTTCAAAATACGCGTAAATTTCAAAATCCGCGTAAATGAAGACCACTTAAATTTAAGAATCCGCGATAAAGGGAACCTCATTGATGGATACCGCGTAAATTTCAAAATCCGCGTAAATGAAAACCGCGTAAATTTCAAAAACCACGTAAATGAAAACCGCGTAAATTTCAAAATCCGCGTAAATGAAAACCACGTAAATTTCAAAATCCGCGTAAATGAAAACCGCGTAAATTTCAAAATCCGCGTAAAAAAAACCGCTTAAAAAAACTTGAGTGTACTCTATTTTCTTGAATTTCATTGTAAACCTATTGATAGTTTTTCTGTAATCTTTGTTTATTTTTTTTCTTTATTTATATCGTTTTATCTAACTTAACTAACTGCGAGAAATCTAAATTGTTTGTGGGTAGCAAGGGAAAAAACTAGAAACATTGTGGGGATAATTATATTTGAATATTTATTGTTTTCAGGAAATGATAAATATGGCTCATGTATGTAAGATCTCGTAAAGCGAGGATATCACGAACAGGTACATAGGGTGGTTTTCTTCTGGCTCGCAAGGAGTCTATTAATTGGGATCTGGCTTTACGATATTCAGTGCAAGACCAAACAACATGTTCAATTTCTTCGTAACCCTCTCCGCAAGCACATTGATTATCTTCTGCGATCCCAATACGGCGGAGATGCGCATTCAACGTATAATGGTTGGACATGAGTCTAGACATCACACGAATGAAGTTTCGACTTACATCCAACCCTTTGAACCATGCCTTCGTTGATACTTTAGGGATAATTGAGTGCAACCACCGTCCCAGATCTCCATTGTCCCATGATGTTTGCCAACTAGTAAGCGTGCTCTGACGAGAAGCGCTATAAAATTCATTGAAGGCAATAGGTCTTTCATAGATGTCACCGTCCAGCGCCCCTATTTTGGCTAAATTATCCGCTCTCTCATTACCCGGTATGGAGCAATGAGCGGGAATCCACACTAAGGTAATTTGATAAGATTTATTTGTTAATTTAGTTAAGTATTCTCGTATCTTCTTCAAAAAGAACGGAGCGTGATTGATTGTGCTGAGGCTATCTGTGAGGATGAAATAATGGCTCGGAAGTAAAGTATCAATGATTTCCAGACTATAGTGAACTGCTGCTAGTTCGGCTGTATAAACGGAGGCAGGTTCTGCAAGCTTGAAAGAGATCGAGGTGTTATTGTTGAAAATACCGAAGCCACTGGCCTCATTGATTCGTGACCCATCAGTGTAGAACATTTTATGGCAGTCAATGTGTTGGTATTTACTTATGAATATTTTAGGGATCTCCAGAGAGCGCTGGTGATCTGGGATTCCACGAATTTCCTCTTGCATGGACGTGTCGAAAAATAAAGTGGAATCGGGAGTATCTAGTATATTAACACATGTCAGAACATAACTAGAACGCGTTATTTCTTGTGACATGTGATTGAAGTACACTGTCATGAAACTGGTTTGGGATTGAAGCTCGACAAGTCTTTCGAAATTTTCAATTACAAGCGGATTCATAACCTCACATCGTATAAGTAAACGAGAGGAGAGATCCCAGAATCGATCTTTTAAGGGAAGAACTCCCGCTAGTACTTCAAGACTCATCGTATGTGTCGATTGCATGGAACCTAAGGCGATTCGTAAACAACGATACTGTATTCGTTCCAATTTAATAATGTGAGTGTTTGCAGCTGAACGGAAACAGAAGCACCCATATTCCATTACTGAAAGTATCGTTGTTTGATACAATCTTATCACGTCACTTGGATGAGCACCCCACCAAGATCCGGTTATTGTTCGGAGAAAATTTATCCTTTGTTAATACTTCTTTATCAGATACCTAATGTGGCCTCCCCATGTACCTTTAGAATCGAACCAAATTCCGAGATATTTAAAGGTCATGACTTGGGCTATCGTTCTACCAACCAACTGAAGCTGAAGCTGAGCTGGATCACGCTTCCTTAAAAAAACAACCAACTCTGTTTTCTCCGTAGAGAAATCGATGCCTAGCTTCAATGCCCAACTTGATAAATTATCCAAACTATCTTGCAGTGGTTGTTGTAAATTTATGGCTTTTGGTCCTGTAACAGAAACCACGCCATCATCTGCAAGTTGCCTTAGAGTGCATGGGCTGACAATACAATTATCAATGTCATTCACGTAAAAATTGTAGAGAAGGGGGCTTAAACAAGAACCTTGTGGGAGAACCATGTAACTTATTCTGAATGTTGCCAAATCGCTATATGAAAAATGCATGTGCTTTTCTGACAAAAAGTTGTATAAATAATTATTTAACATTGGTGAAAGACCACATTGATGTAGTTTCTCTGAGAGAACATCAATGGAAGCAGAGTCGAATGCTCATTTTATGTCTAAGAACACAGACGCCATTTGTTCTTTTTTTGCGTAAACTAGTTGGATTTCTGACGAAAGTAGCGCCAGGCAATCATTTGTTCCCTTTCCCCTCCGAAAACCAAACTGGGTATCTGATAGCAAACCGTTCGCCTCAACCCAATTGTCGAGACGTCGTAGGATAATTTTTTCCAACAATTTCCTGATGCAGGATAGCATTGCAATCGGTCGATACGAGTTATGGTCGGAGGCTGGTTTTCCCGGTTTTGGAATGGCGATAACTCTCACTTGTCTCCAGTCGTGCGGGACTATGTTCTTCTCAAGAAGCTTATTGAATAAATTCAACAAGCGTCTTTTTGCTAGGTCAGGCAGATTCTTCACCAAGTCGAATTTAATTCTGGCTGGACCCGGAGCATTATTGTTGCATGAGAAGAGTGCAATTGAAAATTCCATCATTGTCAAAGGCGAATCTATGGAATCGTTACTTGTGGGAGCATCGCGAATGATTTTCTGCGCAGGAGCAGAATTTGGACAAACTTTCTTGGCAAAATTAAGTATCCAGCGGTTCGAAAAATCTTAGCTTTCATTAGTTACGTTTCGATTCCTCATTCTTCTGGCTGTATTCCAAAGAGTACTCATTGATGTTTCTCTTGACAAGCCATCAACGAAGCGTCTCCAATAACTAGACTTTTTGGCACGACAGAGACTGTCAAATTTGTTTTGCAAAATCGAATAATTTTCAAAGTTCGCACGTGTACACCCTTTCCGTTTCATAATTTCTTTGTAAGCAACTTGTTTAGCTTCATATGCATTCGAGCACTCTTTGTCCCACCAGGGATTAGGAGGCCGGCTATTCATTGTCATGCCAGGATTGCATTTCGTTTGGGTTTGTTCTGCTGCTTCAATAATCAAACTCGCTAGAAATTCATATTCTTCGGTAGGTGGTAGCTCTTCCGTCGAAACAAGAGAAGTGGAAATTAAAGATTGGTATTTTTTCCAATCAATATTTCGTGTCAAGTCATAAGGGACATTGATTGAATTCGTGAGGCCTAATTCACTGTTAATTGAAATAACGACTGGCAAATGATCGCTACCGTGAGGATCAGGTACAACCTTCCACGTGCAATCTAACCGAAGTGATTTTTTTTATTCATTTCGTTTATTTGATAGGCACAAATGCGTTAGCTTGGCGGTGCCAAATTCGTTTGTTTTTACATTTTGTATATTTTAAAACTAGGAGGTTACAATGTTGAAATATTTTTTTCAAAAAGAAAAATTTTACAGCTATCTTAAGACTAGAAATAAGATTCTATATACAAGAGAGGGGGCGAAAGATTTTTTTTATGAAAAAATTTTAAAACAAGGAATTCAATAGTAATAATTTTTAGGAAATATTTACAGTTATCTTAAAACTAACAATATAGTTTGGTACACAAAAGGGGGAACAAATATTTATGAGAAAATTCGCAGGTGTTTTAAGACTAGGGATACAATTCTATTTACAAGATGGGGGACAATAGTTTTAACAAAGAGGTAAAATTACAACTATCTTAAAACTAGGAATACAGAATACAAATTTGAACTTTTTTAGCGGAGACTTATGCTTGGTCAAGATATTCAGAGGGGGGCTGTAGAAGCAGTTGTATCAAGGACAGGGGAGAGAAAGCGTAGATGGTGACCAGGAGAGAAGAGCAAAACTTGCAACTTTCGCTCAAACGGGAGATCAGCGAAAGATTACCGCCTCAGTCTAGTAGGTCGGATTGGCGGATGGTATTCTTCGGACCCGCGGGGAATCCTTCAAAAGTCATCGGACCTTGAGTCGCTCTCGCTTCAGTTTCCGTAGTGGTAAGTGCGACGGCGGTTACATTGTTGCAGTCTGGAGCTGATCGGTCCCACAAGGCAAGAGAAAGCTTCTAAAACGAGAAATAAAAAGAGAGGGGCTAAATTGGGATATTTGTCGTTTTTATGAAAGTATAAATAAGGGACATATAGGGGAAATCACGATTTGCCAGTATATCTCGGACTGGGACATTGGGTGGTCTACCTCGGGCCCGAAGGGAATCCTTTAACTGAGACCTGGCGTCCAAGTACCCGGCGCATACCCAGACAACGTGCTCGATGTCGTGATAGCCCTCGTCACAAGCGCACAGACTACTCTCCGCAAGCCCAATACGCCGCAGATGCGCATCCAAGGTGTAGTGGTTGGACATAAGTCGGGACATTACACGAATAAAATCCCGACCCACATCCATCCCCCTGAACCAAGGCTTCGTTGATACCTTTGGGATAATGGAATGTAGCCATCGTCCAAGTTCACCATTGCTCCACGAGGTTTGCCAACTGTTGAGTGTCCTCTGACGACAAATACTAAAAAATTCGTTGAAGCAGATTGGTCTTTCGTATATGTCACCATTTAATGCGCCCACCTTTGCTAATGAGTCGGCCTTTTCATTGCCCGGGATAGAGCAATGAGAGGGGACCCAAACAAAGGTAATTTGATAAGATTTTTCAGATAACGTACACAAGGACTCCCGTATCTTCCCCAGGAAATATGGGAATTGCTTTTTGGGCTTCATCGCACGAAGAGCCTCGATGGAGCTGAGGCTGTCCGAAATGATGAAGTAGTGATCTGTGGGCAGAGTGTCGATGATCTCAAGGGTGTACTGAATTGCAGCTAACTCTGCGACGTAAACTGAAGCGGGATCATTGAGCTTGAATGAAGCGGTGATAGTATTGTTGAAGATACCGAAGCCAGTGGACCCATCGAGATTTGATCCGTCAGTGTAGAACATTTTGTCACAGTCGACTTCTCGGAATTTATTATAAAATATATTGGGGATCACTTGCGGGCGTATATGGTCCGGGATTCCACGAATCTCTTCCTTCATGGATGTGTCGAAGAATACAGTAGAATCAGAAGTATCTAGGAAACAAACACGGCTGGGAGTATATGAAGAAGGATTAATGCTCTGTGCCATGTAGTCGAAGTACAAGGACATAAATCGGGTTTGAAAATTAAGCTCGACGAGCCTCTCGAAGTTTTCAATCACCAACGGGTTCAGAATGTCGCATCGGATGAGCAATCGATATGAGAGTTCCCAAAATCGATTTTTTATCGGAAGAACGCCCGCCAGCACTTCGAGACTCATCGTATGGGTCGAGTGCATGCAACCCAAGGCAATGCGCAAGCAACGATACTGGATTCTCTCCAGTTTGATGAAGTGTATGTTCGCAGCGGAGCGGAAACAGAAACACCCGTACTCCATCACCGACAATATCGTTGTTTGGTATAACCTGATTAGGTCTCCTGGGTGAGCACCCCACCATGTTCCAGTTATTGTTCGGAGAAAATTGATCCTTTGTTGGCATTTCTGTTTCAGATACCTAATGTGACATCCCCAGGTACCTTTAGAGTCGAACCAGACCCCGAGATATTTAAATGTGAAAACCTGATTGATCGTTGCACCCATTAATAGAAGCTGGAGTTGCGCCGGCTCACGCTTCCTAGAAAAAACAACCAACTCAGTTTTCTCCGTGGAGAACTCAATACCCAGCTGAAGAGCCCAAGCAGACAAATTGTCCAAGGTATTTTGTAATGGTCCTTGCAAATCGGCAGCTTTGGGCCCTGTAACAGAGACCACGCCGTCGTCTGCAAGTTGCCTTAGCGTGCATGATTTGGCAAGACAATCGTCAATGTCATTCACGTAGAAATTGTAGAGCAGGGGACTTAGACATGAGCCCTGGGGAAGACCCATGTAGCTAAATCGCGATGTTGTTAAATCGCCATGCGAAAAGTGCATGTGCTTTTCAGACAACAGGTTTAGCAAAAAGTTATTTAAAATTGGCGAAAGACCATGCTGGTGCAGCTTCTCTGACAGAATGTTGATAGAAACTGAGTCAAAAGCCCCCTTAATATCCAAGAAGACTGATGCCATCTGCTCTTTGTTAGCATAGGCCATTTGGATTTCTGTAGAAAACAACGCAAGGCAATCGTTCGTCCCTTTGTCTTTGCGGAAGCCAAATTGTGTATCTGACAGTAAGCCATTTGCTTCAACCCAATTGTCGAGGCGAAACAAGATCATTTTCTCGAACAACTTCCGAATACAGGACAGCATTGCAATCGGCCGATATGAGTTGTGGTCGGAGGCTGGTTTTCCTGGTTTTTGGATGGCGATGACCTTCACTTGCCTCCAGTCATGAGGGACAATGTTACCCTCAAGAAACTTGTTAAATAAATTCAACAAGCGCCTTTTTGCAGTGTCAGGTAGATTCTTCAGCAAGTTGAATTTGATTCTGTCTAACCCTGGGGCGTTATTGTTGCATGATAAGAGAGCAAGTGAGAACTCCACCATCGAAAACGGTGTTTCGTTCGCGGTATCGTGAGGAGACGCGGCGCGGTACGTTTTCTGTACCGGGACAGAGTCCGGACAGATCTTCTTGGCGAAAGCAAATATCCAACGGTTTGAATATTCCACGTTCTCGTTGGTACTATTACGGTTACGCATACGTCGAGCCGTACCCCAAAGAGTGCTCATCGCTGTTTCTCTCGTTAACCCGTCGACGAACAGGCGCCAATAACTACGTTTTTTGGCTTTCATTAGACTCTTCATTCGCCTTTCTAACGACGCGTACTGTAGATAGCTAGCGGGTAACCCGTCTTCCCGGAAGGCCTTATATGCAGTGGACTTTTCCGCGTACAGCTCTGAGCACTCTTTATCACACCACGGGGTGGGAGACCGTCCATGGGTATTCGCGCTGGGTACTGGTTTAGTCTGAGCTTGATTCGCACTGTCGAGAATCAAGCCAGCCAAAAACCTGTACTCTTCCTCCGGAGGAAGTTCTTGAGTGGATTCGATTTTAACGGATATCGCGGTCGCGTATCTCTTCCAATCAATGTTCCGTGTGAGGTCATACGAGGCATTGATTGTTTTCGATGGTCTTGAACCGTTAGCAATTGAAATCACGATAGGCAAATGATCGCTACCGTGGGGATCAGGGATCACCTTCCACATGCAATCTAACTGTAGCAATGTCGAGCAAAGCGATAAATCCAACGCGCTTGCGCGTGCTGGTGGTGTAGGAATCCGCGTCATTTCTCCCGTGTTTAAGATGGTCATGTTGAAATTATCGCAAAGATCTTGGATTAATGTTGATCTATTATCATCATGAAGACAGCCCCATACCGTACCGTGCGAGTTAAAGTCTCCCAGAACTAGCCGCGGTGCCGGTAAGGATTCCGTGATATTACAAAGCGTTCGGTGCCCTACCGAGGCTCTAGGAGGAATGTAGATGGAAGCAATGCAAAGGTCTTTACCTTTGATTAAAACTTGACAAGCGACAATTTCAATGCCTGGTGTCGAAGGGAGGTTAATTCGGTTGAAAGAATAGCACTTTTTGATCCCCAAAAGTACTCCTCCATAGGGGTTTTCTCGATCCAGACGAATTATATTAAAGTCGTGGAAGTTAAGATTTATATCGGAAGTTAACCAAGTTTCACATAATGCGAAAGCATCACATTTTAAACTATTTAGTAAAAATTTAAAGGAATCGATTTTCGGGAGGATACTTCTGCTGTTCCACTGTAGAACAGTGATCGAATCGGTGACCTCGTTCGATGACTTAGCCATCGAAGGATACGATCGCTGCAAGGAGGGGCCATTTAGTAGTCAACTGCTTCAAAAATGTTTGCACTATAGGGAGAAAACGTATCAGAAGGCTTTTAAGAGGATCAGTAACATTGAAAGCTGTGAAAATTAAGTCCACTATGTCAGAAAATTTCATTAGTCCGCTACTGGACTGAGTATCTGTTTGAAAAAAGGGGACACTTGGGGTTTTTAGTGTCCCTGGAAGTGGTGGGTACTCCTTGTTAGAATTAATATTTCCAAGTCCTGGAGCAAATTGCTGCGGCTTTTGTGCATCACTTCCGTTGGATTTATTGATTGCGGTTGGCGCACTCTGAGTGAACGACACCTTGGCACCCTTACGAGGCAATGTAGGGGAGGCTAGATTTCTCCTCTTCCTGGATTCCCCTGGGTTAACCAATGATGTTCCCTCTTGTGGGTCGTCAGATTCTTGCTCAACGCCAGCCAAAAGAGCAAAGGAATTTTCGGAAGGGACAGATGGCGAAGCATTCTTTAGCATTTCTGCATAAGAGTGCCTCGAGCGATCCTTAAGGGAGCGCTTAATTTTATCCCCGCGCTGCTTGTACGCCGGGCATGACTTAAGAGCATGCGGAGGGCCCCCGCAGTAAATACACTTCTCAGTTTCTCCACCGCAAGCGTCATCCTCATGCTCTCCCTCGCATTTGCCGCACCGTTTTTTATTGCCACAATAAGTGGCTGTGTGGCCCAGTTGCTTGCAATCGCTGCAGTTCATTACCCGCGGTACAAATAGGCGAACAGGTAGGCGAACCTTATCCAGGAGGACATAGTTGGGAAGAGCAGATCCGGAGAAAGTCACCCGAATCGAGTCTGACGGAGAATAAGTTGTCTTATCATCTTCAGTTTTTGCGGAATACAATTGCTTGCATTCCAGAATTTTCACCTTTTGAAGTGAAGGGTCCTTAAAGCAGCCAACCCCGTACTTCAACAGGTCTTCGCACTTTAGACCCGGTTCGGCGACGACCCCATCGATCTCCACAACTCTACAAGGCACATACACTTTGAATTGCTTCGTAAAACGCTCGCTGCGAGCAATCTGGTTTGCCTGGTCGAGGTCATTTACTATAACGCGTATCTTATTAGCTCGAACACGTGTTATCTGAGCCACGGACGGGTAGTTGGCAGTCAGCTCCCGTGAGATTTCTAGAATATTGGGCGATTTCGTGTTGGGCCGGAAATACACCACCCAGGGTCCAGTCGAACTGGCTGGGTATGTTTTAATACGGGGAGGACTGGGGGAATCAGGGGAGGGAGTAATATCATTCCCATCCAATGTTACTTCGCCCTCGGCCATTTAGGCACGAGGATAACACGTGGTGTAAACGAGAGATGAAACTTATATTCAGGGGAAAGGGCAGAAGTAGAGACCGATCGGGGAAAGGGAAATGAAAGAAAAAAAAAATACTTAGCTTATATAGCGGCGATTCCGGCTATTCTGGTATTCACTTCACCAGCCTGGGCACCGGCGAACAAAGACTGCCTCGAACAATGGTTGACCTTCACTGACAATTTATTCTTGTTCACTTTATGCACAGCACCAGAAAACGAACTGCTTCGATCGAGAGCTCGGAGGGTTATCCTAACCGAAGTGATGTCGAGCATAGAGATAGATCTAATGCGCTTGGTCGTGCGGGTGGTCTGGGAATGCGTGTTGCTTCGCCTGTATTTAAAACTGTCATATTGAGCTCGTCACAAACATTGTATATGAAAGAGGATCGATTATCATTGAAGAGGGAACCCCACAATACTCCGTGCGAGTTGAAGTCTCCCAGTATCAGCCGCGGAGCAGCCATGGATTCCACTACCTCAAAAATCTGACGTTGTCCAATTTGAGCTTTGGGAGGTATATATATAGAAGCGATACACATGTCTTTGCCTTTAATATTCGTTTGGACAGCTACAGCCTCAATGCCCGCAAACAAGGGGATGTTAATTCTATAGAAAGAATAGCACTTTTTAATTCCTAGAAGCACTCCTCCATACGGGGTGTCTCGGTCTAGGCGAATAATGTTGAAATCATTCAAGTTGAAATTAATGTTTGAGGTAAGCCATGTTTCACATAAAGCAAAAGCATCGCATTTCAAATTATGCAGCAAAATTTTTAAGGAGTCAATTTTAGGTATGATGCTTCTACAATTCCACTGTAAAACAGTGATGGAATTTTTTATTGGAGGAGGTGAATTATCCATTGAAAGATACAATCGCTGCAAGGATGGGCCATTGAGCAATCAGCTGCTCTAAAAATGTTCTAATTGTTGGGAGGAACGCTGAAAGTATAATTTTTAGTGGTTCAGAAATATTGAATGCTTTGAAAATCCAATCAACAATTTCAGAAAATTTCAGTAAACCTATCCCCGGTTGAGGCTCGGAGGAAGTTGAAGTTTTATTATTTCCAGTAATGGTGTTCTGTTTGGATTGTACATTACCAAAACCGGGAGGGACTGGCTTCGGTATTGCATCGGAATTCTTTAGCTTTGGCCGCAATTTATTTGTTGGTGGAGAAATTTTAAGGCCCTTGCTTGGCAGTGTGGGAAAAGAGGATTGTTTTCTTTTCCTGGATCCTCTAGGTAAAACAAATGATGTACCTTCGGACGCTTCGTCAGAGTCAGACTCTTTCGGCAATAGAATAGCGTATCTGTTTTCTGGGACCGTGGGTTCAGGAGTAGCATTTTTCAGTATTTCTGCATAAGACCACTTAGATCTCTCCTTCAAGGATCGTTTAATTTTCTCCTCCCGCAATTTATATATGGGACATGCAAGGAGCTCGTGTGAAGTTTCTCCGCAATGTAAACATTTTTCTAAGTTTTTATTGCATGTATCCTCTTGATGAGGCCCCCACATTTGCCACATCGTACCTTATTGGAACCGTAAGTGGCTGTGTGGCCAAGCTGTTTACAATTGAGGCAATTCATTACACGAGGGATGAAAAGGCGAACGGGGAGACGAATTTTATTAATAAGAACATGGCTGGGCAAAGCAGACCCAGCGAAAGTTACACGAAATGAATAGGATGGTCGGTAAGCTTTTCTCTCTTCTTCAAGTGATACTGAGTACAATTGCTTAACATCGAGTATTTTTACTTTATTAAGCAGGGTGTTCTTGAAACAACCAACACCATGCTTAAGTAGGGGAGAGGGGGTAACAGTGAAACACATTTTTTCTACGATTTAAATTTGATGATAATACATGATATTTGGGTAGCCAAAAGTGGTACGTAGTACCACTCTATTATTAAGTAATACATATATTTTTTCCAACTGGTTAAACTCACGGGAATTATTTTTTTTTGGGTAATAAACAGTCGGTGGTAAAATGTACCATTGTGCCCCATGGGTAGGAACTATGAAACACGACGTCGTCTATAGTGAAATATTCTATTTGTAAATTCTGTTCTTTTGTTTTGCCGAAGAATGATCCTAAAGCTTAGAATTAAAGTTATATTGAATCGAAAATCACTTGCTTGCGAAAGAAATCACTTATCATCGCGTAACATAGGACTACCATATATGCATATTAGCTTCAATCCTGAAAGTAGCGACAATTTCTACAAAATTTGTCCAAATTTACCAATTTTGCACTATATGAGTAGTATTTACTGTGGAAAATCGGAACCCATTCATATTTTGAGACAGACCACAAAAACAAGAAAATTCCACTGTTCCCCATACGTCATCGTTTCACAGTTACCCAATGGGTCTATTCACGAAAATTGTGAAATTACACAGAACCATGACAAGTCACCAAAAAACTTTGTTCGCGGCAAATGTTGAGCATAAAATTTGCTATAAATAACAATGGACTAAATATTTATTCAATGAATGGTAACTCGTAAAGATGGAATAATGTTTTTCATTGCAAATTTACTCTGGCTATCACAAAACAAACAAATATCCATTAAAAGAGATACAGTTATCAGATCTCTTCCAAAATGTAGCAACACGTGTAAAGAATTAGTAAACGTGAAATATGAGGGAATGAGACGATTCTGATCATGCATTATGATTTTATTGCGAATGTTTCATAGTTCCTGCTGATCCACTGTTACTCTCTCTCCTATATCCTCGGCAGTGAGGCTGGGTTCGGAGATGACTCCATCGCATTCTATATCGCGCGAAAGTATATAAACTTTATATTCACGCGTGAAGAGTTCGCAGGCTACTATCTCGTTTATTTACTTTCACGATCTCTGTTACAGCAGAAAATCGTGAAGTCAGATCCCGTGCAATTTGCACAAGGTTTAATGGCTTTCCTTTCCGCCTGAAGAAAACCTGCCAAGGTCCAGAAGACCCTTGGGGTATAATTTTATTCTAGGGGGAGTTGAGGGAGGGGGATCAGAAGAATTTTGCTCTTGTGAAATGGAGGATTCCATCTCACTATCCTCCATCTCGCCTACCATACACAGTAAGTTAATTAAATACTAACACTAGCAAAATTATATTAAAATCTACCTGTCCTTCGAAGAGTTGCAGATTCACGCTGTCTCCCTCTGTCACGCTCGGGTTGAACACAGCGCAACCACCACTACCAAGATGGAGCCGCTGTTTACCTGTGGGTCCAGGGGTATTTCCTTACTACACAGCGTGGCTAGGTACACAAATACACAAAAGCCCGTTTCTGCACTAGCGCAGATGAATAAGTGATGATGAAGCAAGACGCTTCACCAACAAGATGCAGCTCTGTCTCACTTAGCGCCGACTGTATGCAGCGTAACCACTACCACCACCAAGGTGGGGGCACCGCTTACCTGTGGGTCCAGAGGTATTCCTCTACTACGCAGCGTGGATAGGTACACAAATACTCAAAATGCCGTATCTGCACTAATACGGATGAATGAATGATGATGAAGCGAGCCGCTTCACCAACCAGATGCAGCTCTGTCTCACTCCGTCGCAAGCGCCGGTTGTATGCAGCGCAACCTCTACTACCACCAAGGTGGGGCGCCGCTTACCTGAGACTTCGTTGCCTTCGCACCAACACTCGCTTATCGCGTGGTACCACCACCAAACGACTGCTCTCGCAGCCAACAATCCTGCCTGTCTCCGCACCAACACAGCATCAAACACTGACACGGTACACACACTTCTAGCCCATTCACGGCTTGCACAGCCCTGGTTGCTACAACCAATCAGCAAACACAACCTTCCAAGGCGAAGGTTAAAACTGTAATGACGAATATGGTTTAGTCACTTAGGTGCGAGTGTGTGCAAATGCCAACGTTGCCGAAAATCGATAGCGCTTATTGCATCGCCCGGAGACGATGTTGCTCGTATGGGATATTAGCAACAACTGATTGAAACGGACATGCGTCGCTTCTATGTATGACTTTTCGTGTGTGATTGAGTCACTAAGGTGCCCTCTAATGACGGCTGTGTCTGAGAAATCTGCCTCACGAATGGTAATTTTTCCGTTTTTCGTGAACTTTTTAATTTTACCAATTTCCAAAAGTCTACTTTTATTGGGGAGATATTAAATTATTACCAATATTTAAGTTAGGTGTTTCTGAATCGGTTGGTGTATGAATGATTAAAATCCATCTAGTAATATCGGAGTTATAAGCGTGCAAACCCTACATAGTTTCGTTACATGGGAGATAGTTTAGATTTTAGAATGACCTACCCCCAGATAGTGGAGTAAGATATTTTTAATGTCAAAATAGCGAACAATATAGGGGAGAGTGAGGACACTTCATCCTTGGGGATATTTGTTTCCCTGGCCATATTTCATAGTCTATACGAATAAAGTTATCACAATATAAAAGTTTGCTCGTTTATGATGTTTAAAAAACAAATCTGATGTATTACATTTGGTTTGGAAAAGTTGTGATATATTTTAGAGAATATGTGTTTAAGTCCATCTCGAAGATCTTTTTACAAATTTTCGAGCGGTTGTATGAGATAGTCGAACTAATTATTTATGAATATTTTCATTTACGATTACTTTCTAAGGGCTCTTGTTTAGAAAAACACGTTTTTTGAATAAAAAATTTCACAAAACATGCAAATAAATTTTATTTTTCTTCACCTTATACAACAGGTATCTTTGATCCCTGTGACAATGGGTATTCTTGATCCCTATCATTAGTTCTCTCAAACACTTTTGAAATGTATAGAAATAGAAAAGCATTATTTTCATAAAGTACCGGGCTCTATTAATTGATCTAAAATGTTTTTTTCGTGAACAAATCATGATATAAATTATTGAAAGTTGAAAAAGCTAGTTAAACAGCACTGATTTGCTGTAAATACTTGTCTTGACTTTCTACTGTGGTTAAAGTATGTCGTGCATCTAAAAAGGTAGTATCATTAGTTAATTTGTCAGGACAGGTGGTTAGCTGAGCTTTCGTGTCTATAGGTCATAGTGTGCTTTTTTCTTAAGCCCTAGTAAGCGGGGGATCAAATTACCACACGTTTCCACAAAAACTCGTTTTGACATGATTTTCAAAACTGTTCATATTACTGACAGGACATAGTATTCGGATTGACACATTATTCATAGCTCTTACGATTCGAATTGACTACAAGATGGCGAATTTTGCTATTAAAATTTTTATTTCGTTGAAAAGTTATTAGAAAAAACCAAAAGTGGGATCAAGCGTACCCACTCTCCCCTACTACTTAAGTCACTTGCTATCGTTCCGTTCGAAGGTATCGAGAAAAAACTTTAGTTTTTGACACTAGGTCAAACATTACAGGAGATAGATTCTGGGTCCGGATTCAAAAAAACGCTGGCGGGAAAATGCTGTACAAATTACTTGAAATTAATATTTTTGTGCTGCATAAGTCGTATTATGAATCCCATTTTTGGGATCTTGATTCATTCCCTTATTACACAAAGAAAAATATGCTTATACCGTACTCTAGAATGGTGTAAATTCGTAACGATCAATTTAGAACGCCTCGGAATGCGCCCATCTTTGAAATTGAAAAAGCAGTGTTTTCCACAACGTTGGTAACATTTTTATGATAACCAATCACAAGTACTCTAAAAATGCCCTGAATACGTTAATTAATTTTCGTGAAGATTAGGTAATCGGTTGCGAAAAAAATATAAAGATTTCCTAAAATTTAGACATAAATATTCCTGGAACCTTTGAAATTTTATAGATTGTGAATGTATCTGTCTGAGATGCTGCCTTCTTATAAATATGTATTCTTCTTTGGAATTTTTTTTTGTAGAATGTTGTTTTAATCTATATGAAGTTTCCCTGAAAATACTCTTGGACTTTTATTGATTTTTATTCTCACTAATATTTGTTTACAGTAACAGTGCATTGAAAACGCCTCCAGTCATTTTAAATTTCACTTCGTATTAAAAATTTCTATGTGAATTAGCCTTCTTTGGAACAAGAGCAAATCATTGGAAATAATTTTAGAATTTTATTGATTCAAATACAATAAATAAAATGAAATGGATTTGCCTTTTTTAAAATTTTCGTAGTATATTTTTTAAAATGCTATTAGTTTTAAATTAAATTACGACCTTCTTTGGTATCGCCTTCTTTTAGCATGATCTGTTTTCTGGACTTTCGATTGATTGATAATGATTTCAAATAAAATTACAGATGCATGAGAGTTTTTGCCTTTCTCAATAGAAAGGTATTGCAATTGCTCTGAAAACCGACTTTTTAACGGAGGCCCGGAGGGCCGAGTGACATATACCATTCGATTCAGTTCGTCGAGTTCGGCAAATGTCTGTGTGTATGTATGTGTGTATGTATGTATGTGTGTATGTGTGTCTGTGTGTGTATGTGACCAAAAATGTTACTCATTTTTCTCAGAGATGGCTGAACCGATTTTTACAAACTTAGTCTCAAATGAAAGGTGCAACGTTCCCATAGGCTATTGAATTTCTAATGGATCCGACTTCCGGTTCCTGGAATTACATGGTGATGAGTACGAACACGCAGAAAATGTCGATTTTAATAAATTATGCAATGAATTTATAAAGGTGAATTTTTTTTCAAAATATAACAACAACTGCTTCGATTTGCAGTATTAGGTCACTAACATCCATTCAAAGTCTATTTGGCCACATTGGCCACCATCATCGGTTCCGGAAGCCCCGGCGGAAGTATCTAACTTCAGAATAACAGTCACATCGGTTTCTGGGAGATGGCTAGACCCATTCAACTAAACTTAGTCTCAAATGAAAGATGTTGCGGCCCCGTAAATGGCTATTAAATTTTATCCCGAACCGACTTCCGGTTCCGGAGTTACGGGTTGTGGCGTGCGATCACATAGCAAATTGTGATTCAAACCGATACTCCGATGAAAGCAAAAAAGGTAAAAATTTCGCTAAAATGTCTCTCAAACAACTTAAATTTGCAGTTTTAGGTGACCGACGGCCAAACAAACTTTCGTTGGCTACATTGACCACCATAGACGGTACCGGAAATGCCCGAGAAAAGCGGCCATCTTTCAAAACTAGCAAACTCATATCAGTTTCTCGGAAATGGTTGGGCCGATTTTCACAAGCTTAGTCCCAAATGATAGCTATATTATCCCCACAGACATCTGTAAAATTTCGCACGGATCGCTTATATGGTTCCGGAAATATAGACTGAACCGTCCGTTCACATATGAAATTCCCATATAAGCCGGTACTCAAACTTTGTTTCAAAGGGGGGACCCCATGAAATTTCAGAAATCGAATTCGTATTTTTGATGCCAACCATCTTTAAAATGCATGAAACGTCGAGATTTTATGTTATCACGAAATTTTTTTTTATAAAAATCGACTTTTTGGGACTTTGCCGATTTCGCGCCTTTTTGCCTTTCTCATATAAAGAAAGGCTATGCAATCACTGTAAAAATCGATTTTTTAACCGAGGCCCCGAGGGACGAGTGTCATACACCATTCGATTCAGTTCGTCGAGATCGGCAAATGTCTGTGTGTATGTGTGTGTGTTATTAAAACTCACACAATTTTCTCAGAGATGGCTGAACCGATCTTCGCAAACTTAGTTTCATCTGAAAGGTATAACGCTCCCATAAGCTGCTATTGAATTTTTAGTTGATCCGACTTCCGGTTCCGGAGTTACGGGTTGAAGAGTGCGGTCACACAGCAAATTCCCCTATAAACTGGTACCACCACGATGTTCAAATGATGTAAAACATATCAAAATTGATGTAACTTTACTCTAGTTTGCGGATCTGGATCACAATCAAAGCAGCTTTGACCACATTGCACAGTGGTCCGAATTCACAATTTAGGAAGACAAAAATGTTTGTGGCCAAACCTTATGTTTTAGAGCTATGATGTCTTCAGGACAAATAATCAGTATTGATTAGGCCATCTCCAGATGTAGATGGTATTAGGGTGGCTCTTATTGTTAGGGTGCTTCAAAAATTATTTTCTGATTGTGAGGAGATAGAATATTGCAGTCTTCAACAACATTGTAGAGGAACTTACACCAAGCAACTTTGCCGAAGACTTCATAGTTGTATCTCCAAAGGTTTTTATTTTATAGCTATTTTAATTGAGCAACTTAGGGTGTTCCTAACATAAACAGTTTTTTGCTCTAACTTTTTTTATTTTTTATTTCTCATAAACGGTGCCTTTAGACAACTTGTAAAGCTTATGGAGACAAATTTTTTTCTTAAAAGAAAAATTCAGATATCACTTTCAGAACCGAAGTTATGAGTAATATTGTATAAAGAATAAGTCTTTTTAAAATATTTATATCTAAAATTGGGGCAAACAAAAATAATTTCTTCTTCTTGCATTTCAAAGAGCTTACTTTCAGGCATGTTTAGAAAAAAAATTGCGAAGGTGATATTTCTGATAAAAATTTAAATGAAGTTTGAATATTGTGATTTTACTACTGAAAAATGCCTCATGTAGAGTCAAAATTTTTCGAATGGGTCACCCAAATTAGGTGATATCGCAATTTCGATGGAAGATCCATTTTTTGGTAGTATATGGCATTGCAAAACCAAATCCAGATGGGTTCCGCGAAAAAAATGTTTTTTTTTTATAATTTTTTTAAGCTGCGTACAAGGTAATCGATTTCCAAATACGCTATTCTCGTCCCCACATTTAATTTAGAATAATGTAAATGGCGGACCATATTTTTTCTCGACGGCATGTTGTTAAAAATGTTAAAAAGATTTATTCCATTTTTTATAGACAATTGTTTAAAAAATCTACAAATATTCGGATTGGAAAAAATTACGAACAATCTGTGACATTTTTTGCTAATTAGTTCGTTAAAATTTAATTAGGTCGCCCGTAGTAACATTTTAAAAATAAGCGTGCTAAAAACTTCAAATGTCAATATTTTCACAGACTAACACACATAAAACTGGAAAACTATTCTTCGCCCGCTTTAACGGTCATTTTTAGTTGGGACTGTGGTCGCATTTGAGATTATGGCACCACTTATATATCGTCGATGTTGTGCTATCTTATAACAAACCCCATTTTGGGGTAAACTTAGTTAGATATGCCATATAACTTGTCTAAAAAATCTCTACAAAGTCGCGTTTTCAGAATGTTAACATTCTGCTTGGTTACTGAGATATAGTGAGAAACGTACTGAGAAATTTTTAAATTTTTGCTTCAAATGACTGTTTTTGTGCATTGGCTCTAGTTATCTTGATGTATAAGATATTTTTATGTGTAAAACTATCTGAGGAACACAACGGCATAATAATTTTTGAAACAAAAATACACAATTTCTGAGAAAAATGCAGTTGAAGTTTTAAACCGAACATGTAGCACTGTAACTAAAAATAAGTATTTATTCTAGATTCCCTGGCCCATTTCCTTCAAAATGTACCTCATCGATTGTTTATAGACCAAATATAGTCAAAGATATGAATAAAAGTTAATAAATTAATGATTTTTTTTCTATGGAAAATTTTCCATGCACGATTATGACACGCCATACAAATTTTGTCATCAATACACACCTTTGACACGTGTGAGTGCGACTTTTGTTTACATTTATAGTAAAACAACATAGTCAACCGGTCTTCGTAATATTTGAGATGTTAATGCAGAGTAGATAGATGCATCAATTGTCTTCTTTGAATTGTTTTTACCATTTATAAGTTTCAATATATTCAATCTCAAACATTTAAAATCATTTTTCTCGAAAATGGCTAAATGGCTCTTGTCATAAGATAGGACAACAGCAACGATATGCGCAAGTACACAGGGATAGACCACTAGTGAAAAATTGTGCCTGAGCCTGAGGGATAAACCTTTTGTAAATTAATGGTTGGGACCGTGTATAAAAGGTGGAGCTAGTGTTCTAGTAAAATTCGCGGATCGATATTTTTTAACGAATTTACTCAAAGTGTTATGTCTGTTAACCTATGATATTATGGAAAAACAATTTTTTTTGGGTGCCCATCTTGATTTGGTTTTGCAATGCCACATGCTACCAAAAAATTGGATCTTCCATCGAAAATGTGATAATTTGGGTGACCCATTCGACAAATTTTGACTCTATATGAGGAATTTTCGGCAGTAAAATCACAATTTTCAAACTCCATTTAAATTTTTTTCCGAAATATCACCTTCGCAATTTTTTTTTCTAAACATGCCTGAAAGTATGCTCTTTGAAATGCAAGAAGAAGAAATTATTTTTAATTGCCCCAATTTTAGATATCAATATTTTAAAAGAACCTATTATTTATTCAATATTACTCATAACTTCGGTTCTGAAAGTGATATCTGAATTCTTCTTTTATGAAAAAATTTATCTCGATAAGCTTTACAAGTTGTCTGAAGGCACCGTTTATGAGAAATAAAAAATAAAAAAGTTAGAGCCAAAAAAATGTTAGGAACACCCTAAGTTGCTCAATTAAAATAGCTATAAAATAAAAACCTTTGGAGATACAACTATGAAGTCTTCGGCAAAGTTGCTTGGTGTAAGTTCCTCTACAATGTTGCTGAAGACTGCAATATTCTATCTCCTCACAATCAGAAAATAATTTTTGAAGCACCCTAATAATAAGAGCCACCCTAATACCATCTACATCTGGAGATGGCCTAATCAATACTGCTTATTTGTCCTGAAGACATCATAGCTTTAAACATAAGGTTTAGCCACAAACATTTTTGTCTTCCTAAATTGCGAATTCGGACCACTGTGCATTGGCCACCTATGACGATTCATGACGCCCCCGGGGAACCCGCCAGGTTCATAAGCTAATATCACACTCATTCCCCAACGAATTCTCTACCGATTTTTACAAACTTGATTTCAAATGAAAGATACAGTAATACCATTGACTGCTGCTGAATTTCATTCGGTTTTGACTCTTGCTTCCGGAGTTACAGGGGTGTTAGTAAGGATACACTGGAATTTCCCGTATAAATCGGTACAATCGTAATACCTCAGAGGCTAAAAACTATTGAAATGGTCACCAAATTACTTCTAATCGCAGATCTAGATCACTGATTTTCAATCAAACATTCTTTGAATATATTGTCCACTATCGACGATTCCGGAAGCCCGGAATTCCGGGCATATTCCACGATTAAAGTCACATTGGTTCATCGGTGATGACTGAACCGATTTTCTCAAACCAAGTCTCAAATGGAAGGCAAAATATGCAGTTGAGTATTGCGTCGCCGCCCGTCCCCCCTCCTTGCTCTTACACCTCCCTCCTTCATCACTCCCCTCCCCTTGGACCACCCTCACACCCGCATTTCCTTCTTCCACCCCGTACACCGAAATAAGATGAAGGATTTCCGACGCATCCTCTACTCCCACTCTACTAACCCCCCATTTCCTCCACTTTCAAACCCATTCCACCAACATTTCAAAATATAATCACATGAAGATAACATTGAACTCATGCTGATTAAGCTAATTAAATATTATTCGTTTGCCATTCTCATATAGAAAGGTTATGCAATTGCTCCAAAACCCGACTATATAACCGAGGCCCGGAGGACCGAGTCTCATATAACATTCGACTCAGTTCGCCGAGATCGCAAAATATCTGTGTGTATGTATGTGTGTGTGTATGTATGTATGTATGTATGTATGTATGTATGTATGTATGCATGTATGTATGTATGTGTGTATGTGCGGATTTGTTAACAAAATGTCCACATCGGTTTCTCGGAGATGGCTGAACCGATTTTTACAAACTAAGATTCAAATGAAAGGTATAATATTCCCATAGATTGCTATTGAATTTCATTTTCAACCGACATCTTGTTCCGGATTACGAGTTGAAGAGTATGGTTACAAAACAAAATTTGTTGATAAGTCCACATTCTGAATTTGAAATTTTCTGAACCGATTTTGGCAAACTTGATTTTAAATGAAAGGTCTATCAGCTGCTGTTGAATTTTGTGTGGATCCGAGTGCTGGTTCCTGAATTACAGGGTGATACGTATGATCACGCAGCAAATCCCGATTCTAACGAATTCTGCGATGAATGTAAAAAGGTGAATCTTTTTCCAAAATGGAAACACAACTGTTGAATTTGTAGATCTAGGTCACCAACAGTCATGCAAAGTCTCTTTGGCCACACTGGCCACCATCGACGGATCCGGAAGCATCCAAATTCATAATAACGGTTATATTGGTTTCTCGAAAATGGCTACACCGATTTGATCAACTTAGTCTCAAATGAAAGGTGTTGCGTCCCCGGAAACTGATATTAAATTCCATCTCCATCCGACTTCCGGCTCCGGAGTTACGGGTTGTGGAGTGCGATCACATAGAAAACTCCGATTCAAACCGATACCGCGGTGAATGCAAAAAGGTGCTCTTATATATACTTACCAAGTGTAACAAGAATGAAAGACATTTCCATAATGTTATATTGTACGAACCAGCTATTAAATCATAGTTTGGAGAAATGAGAAAAGCACAATTGCACCGCTAGGTGGATTAAAACAGGTTTTCAGTTCAATATTACCGTGGCTGTTTTTTCTTTTGCAAAATTTTAGAACTCGAATAATGATTTCTTTTCTTGTATATTTGTCATACCATGTAAAATAATAAAATGTAATATATGCATTTGAAAGCTTTTAATGAATATAAACAACGCAAACATTCTCGTGTTCATGATTGAGAAAGGCACAATTGCACCGCTAGGTGGATTAAAACAGGTTTTGCCTTTCTCATATAAAGAAAGGCTATGCAATCACTGTAAAAATCGACTTTTTAACCGAGGCCCGGAGGGCCGAGTGTCATACACCATTCGATTCAGTTCGTCGAGATCGGCAAATGTCTGTGTGTGTACGTATGTGTGTGTGTGTCATTTAAACTCACACAATTTTCTCAGAGATGGCTGAACCGATTTTTGCAAACTTAGTTTCATCTGAAAGGTATAACGCTCCCATAAGCTGCTATTGAATTTTTTGTTGATCCGACTTCCGGTTCCGGAGTTACGGGTTGAAGAGTGCGGTCACACAGCAAATTCCCATATAAACTGGTACCAGCATGATGTTCAAATGATGTAAAACATATTAAAATTGATGTAACATTACTCTAGTTTGCGGGTCTGGATCACTAATGATCAATCAAAGCAGCTTTGACCGCATTGGCCACCTATGACGGTTCATGACGCCCCCGGGGAACCCGCCAAGTTCCAAAGCTAATATCACACCCATTCCCCAACGAATTCTCTACCGATTTTTACAAACTTGATTTCAAATGAAAGATACAATAATGCCATTGACTGCTGCTGAATTTCACTCGGTTCTGACTCTTGCTTTCGGAGTTACATGGGTGTTAGTAAGTATAAACTGGAATTTCCCATATAAATCGGTACAATCGTAATGCCTCAGAGGCTAAAAGCTATTGAAATGGTCACCAAATTACTTCTAATCGCAGATCTAGATCACTGATTTCCAATCAAACATTCTTTAAATATATTGTCCACTATCGACGATTCCGGAAGTCCGGAATTCCTGGCATATTCCACAATTAACGTCACATCGGTTCTTCGGTGATGACTGAACAGATTTTCTCAAACCAAGTCTCAAATGGAAGGCAAAATATGCAGTTGAGTATTGCGTCGCCGCCCCTCCCCCCCTCCTTGCCCTTACACCTCCCTCCTTCATCACTCCCCTTGGACCACCCTCACGCCCGCATTTCCTTCATCCACCCCGTATACCGAAATAAGATGAAGGATTTCTGACGCATCCTCCACTCCCACTCTACTAACCCCCCATTCCCTCCACTTTCAAACCCATTCCACTAACATTTCATAATATAATCACATGAAGATAACATTGAACTCATGCTAATTAAGCTAATTAAATATTATTCGTTTGCCTTTCTCATATAGAAAGGTTATGCAATTGCTCCAAAAACCCACTTTCTAACCGAGGCCCGGAGGGCCGAGTCTCATATAACATTCGACTCAGTTCGCCGAGATCGCAAAATATCTGTGTGTATGTATGTGCGTATGTATGTGTGTATGGTTGGATGTATGTATGTATATATGTATGTATGTATGTATGTGTGTATGTGCGGATTTGTTAACAAAATGTCCACATCGGTTTCTCGGAGATGGCTGAACCGATTTTTACAAACTAAGATTCAAATGAAAGGTATAATATTCCCATAGGTTGCTATTGAATTTAATTTTCAACCGACATCTTGTTCTGGATTACGAGTTGAAGAGTATGGTTACAAAACGAAATTTGTTGATTTGTCCACATCGGCTTCTCGGAATTTTCTGAACCAATTTTGACAAACTTGATTTTAAATGAAAGGTCCATCAGCTGCTGTTGAATTTTGTGTGGATCCGAGTTCTGGTTCCTGAATTACATACGTTACATGAATTACGTACGATCACGCAGCAAATCCCGATTCTAACGAATTCTGCGATGATTTTGACAAGGTGAATTTTTTTCCAAAATGTAAACACAACTGTTCAATTTGTAGATCTAGGTCACCAACAGTCATTCAAAGTCCCTTTGGCCACACTGGCCACCATCGACGGATCCTGAAGTATCCAAATTCAGAATAACGGTTATATTGGTTTCTCTAAAATGGCTAGACCGATTTGATCAACTTAGTCTCAAATGAAAGGTGTCGCGTCCCCGGAAACTGATATTAAATTCCATCTCCATCCGACTTCCGGCTCCGGAGTTACGGGTTGTGGAGTGCGATCACATAGAAAACTCCGATTCAAACCGATACCGCGATGAATGCAAAAAGGTGCTCTTATATATGTACTTGCCAAGTGTAATAAGAATGAAAGACATTTCCATAATGTTATATTGTACGAACCAGCTATTAAATCATAGTTTGGAGAAATGAGTAAGGCACAATTGCACCTCTAGGTGGATTAAAACAGGTTTTTTTAAATTCAATAACATGATCAGCGAGCAAAGACAAGTTGTGAAGGGTACCAAACAAATATTTGAGTAGCAACATAGTTCTAAATTCAAATGTTCTCAAAGTACTTCAGATTTCAATAGTATAACGAATTGCCGAGAAAAAGTACGTTACGGGAAATGGTATTCCGGGAAATGGTACATTCCGGGAAATAGTATTCCGGGAAATGGTACATTCCGGAAAACAATATTCCGGGAAATGATACATTCCGGGAAATGGCATTCCGAGAAATGGTATTCCGGGAAACGACATACGATCGGGTAACAGGGGTATTTTGGACCGCTTTAGGAAGCATTGAAAAAAATTCTGAAAAAATACAGTTTGGCTACATAATCTGGATCATTTAACGGGTTAAGATGTAAGATTATTCGTTCAAACAGCCAAACTGCTCAATCATTTTCCATTTCATTGACCCTGTGAATATCTCTCTACTGGGGTACTAAATAAGTCTTTCAAGCAAAACTACGCTGAACATACTTCTTACTGTTCATGTATGCTTGAAAACGCAAAATATGTCAACATTTAACCTAAACTGACCTCTACAGAGCAGATTACAGCTTTGGTTGGTGAATGAAAAAGCATCACTTTGAAATGAATGCGTACGGTTTTATCATGGAAATCCCGCCAACTTGAAAATGTAGGCTGAAGGGAGGCTGTAAATTTGAATCACGGTTGTGGTGGATTGAGCTGAAAGTTGGCATTTGAAAATAAAAATTCGCATCACTGGATCTTACAACACATTTTGGACACTAAATGTTCACATATTTAAAATATTTTTCTGATAAATTCGTACATTGACTAAAAAGTGCTTTTCTGGGAATTAAGAGTGAACTTTTTAAAATACAGTGTAGGTATGCGAAGAGATGCCAGAGCTAGTGGGGAGCATGGCGAAAATATGTTTCCCTTTGGAAATAACATATTAGTTTTGGACATATCAAAGATAACAATTTCAACACATCTGATCCTTTATATCAATTTGAAAACATTTTCTCATATATTGTATCAGCTTAATAATCATATTTGCATGTTTAAAATGTATGCACTTTAGAAGTAATAACACTTCAATGTTGGTTATAACCTTACCACCTTCTAGTGTTTTTGAACCAGTAAAACTGAAATGTGAAGACACGTTTAAAAATAAAAATACCATTTCACTCAGAATAGAACGGGAGATGTTTTCTAGTGTGATAATCTCAGTGTTACATTAGTAGGGGACGGTGGGGAGTTGTGAACATAGTTTTGTTATCGGGGCATAACTACCATAAACATTGGTCGATTTTCGAAATTTTACCTGGTATTTGTAAAGGACACCTTAATACATCCACAGGCTGAAGATAAAAAATAATCGTTATACTCCTTGAGATATGGCAGAATGCGTGAAATGCATGGAATTGGCCTTTTTTAGTTTGGTGGGGAGTTGTGAACCATCTCAAAAAGTAGAAAAAATGATTTTATTTTGGTTTTTTTTATTAGGGCTATAGAAGATAAATTTTAAGATATTTTACAACTAAAGATGAGATGAAAAAGTGATCTGATTCGCAATGCGTAGGTGATAAAATGATTTGCACAAAGCAACCTGAATTCGTGGTTGCGGCACGGGGAGATTAAAACTGTGATAGAATCCTGTTCTTCGCATAAAATTTAACCTTTTTATATCATAATATGTATGAGTCATCCCTGATTTTCAAATTATGATAGTGTTCAGTTTTGAAAAAAAAAACTATAATTCACTGAAATGTATGGTTCACAACTCCCCACTAATGGTGGTTCACAATTCCCCACTTTACATATCTTCGAAAAATACGTATCTCCATCGACACACTAAAGTTTCATCCATTTTTTTGTCGATGAAGGACAATTGCTTAAGGAATGTTTGGCACTAATTTACTTTGAAATCAGCTACATAACGGGACTCCACATACCACAAATACAATTGTGTAAAAAAACTTCTTGTTTGGTGTATTTATTCGCTAGTTACCTGAACACGAAGAACATGAGTTAATGGAACACTTGCTAATAAGAAAGTGGCGCTATGACAGTGGAAACATATAAAAATAGTTACCACATTTTTTTCACTTGTAGCTTAGCGGGAATTGAAGGTGTTCACAACTCCCCATGGTTCACAATTCCCCACCGTCCCCTAATATTTCAATTTGTTGTGAACTTTAAATGGTAAAATGCATGAATTATCGCCAAGTGGTCCAAAATACCCTCGCTACCCTAGCATCATTCCAGGCGTAGCATATTTCAACACAAAAAAGGTTGCCAAAAGTGTACAACATCTGGAGAATATTCTTATTTGTCTCACCGCAATTTTTATCCCTTAAGGGGTTATATACAAAGTTATGGCGAATAAGTGAGCTAAGTTCGTGATTTTTTTAAAGTGTTTTATGCAAGTTTTATTTGAAAAAGCGAAAGACAATTCGTTAGTAGTACTATCGAAGTTCGAAAAAACTTGTTGAATTAAAAAAAAATATTCAAGGTTGGTGGAGTCATGGCCTATCTCCCGAAGCGCGTTTTTATGGCAGAGGTATGCGGTGAACGCTCTCCAAGCCGAACCACTCAACAGAAATAAAAAAAGTAAAAAGATTTTTGAAGAAAAATATATTGTGGTGTACTTGAACAAATTGGTTTCCCAACAAAACAAATTTTTCCTGCTAAAAAACATGTTGACCAAAAAATTGAGTTTTTTGGTGTGCAAAATTTTAAACAAAAATTTATTGCAAAGAATCGAAAATTTTTGGATGGAAAAGGAACCGTTCAAGTACACGAGAATATAAATACAAACAATTCAAAAAAAGTTTGATGAAGATCGGATGAATAGTTTTTGAGATATCACGTTCACTGCAATGGTACTTTTAGGGTTGCCACCCCTCCGGGTTTGACCCGGAGACTCCGGTTTTCGGGAGCGATCTCCGGGTCTCCGGGTTTTTCATCAATTTCTCCGGGTTTGGTGGGAAAAAGCATAGGTTCAATTTTTTTGGAATTAATTGATTCTTTACAAAATATTTAAAAAGTCTAAATTAACTATTACTCTGGTTCCCTTCGTTTCAAGGTGGCGAAGAGTTCACCAAATATTGCTAATTTCTTTCACAAAGCAATGAAAATGAAAAACAAAATTTACTACAAATTAACCTTCCGGATGTCGCGCTAGTGCACTGAGTGCACGCTGCTCTGAAAATCTAGCGAAATCGTCTTAGGGGACCAGCGGCTGCTCGTTCGGTAAGCCATATGCGCGACTTCCGGAGGGTTAAGGAAAGTAATATTTCGCTATGTGCTACAATTGAAATGTTGCATTTCACTAAGTCGCTCAAAATGGTGTAAAAAAGTTATTTTACTGCAATTTTACCAAATCATTTCACAAAGTCGCTCAAAATTGTGTAAAAAAGTTATTTTACTGCAATTTTACCAAATCATTTCACTCTTAGTGGTGCTTATCACCAGCTGCACTAAGGTCTGGCAGATTTTTTCTAATCCAACTGACTAGGTCAACATCAAACGAGTTCTTGCGGTTTTGTTGCTACTCCAGCAGCGATCCTTAACTGGGCTAGGGAGGTGAGTTTTGCCCCTTTGTTGCGAAATTAAAATTTGTTGGTGACGAATAACCGACACCACATAGTGTGATGTCGTAGCTCTGCCTCCTTTGCTTTCCTTCTCCTGTTAGTTGTGGAGGAGAGCAATGTTCGTTCGACCTCCACAGTGAGAGTAGCTGGTGCTTTTGTATTCTTGGCACTTAGTCGGGGAAGTGAAATACTACACCACATTAAACCGATAAAACCGTTCTCAAACGTCAAAAATTTACAGCTTTACTTTAACGTAGTAATAAAAAGCGATTAAAGTGCTCTAAAATGCCTAGCAATCGCTTTGATTCCAATTTCTGTCTCGTTCCACTCAAAATCCACCACCCCCTAGATCAGTGAAAATCTCCGGGTCAAAGCCTCTCCAGAGGTGGCAACCCTAGGTACTTTTCAAAAAACTTAGTTCCATTATTGACATTAAAATGCAACCATTTTTGTGAGCCAGCCATATTATTCGTGGATACATCCTGTAATGCCATCGACTTATTTAGGAGTACACACAAAATGTAACAAATCGTATCCTCTACGGAATCTACTACACAATTGTTTTGATTATTTCCAAAAAAATCGCGCAAAAATCTGTTTGTTCCGTACAGCACCGCGCAAATAATTGACGATGGAAAACAAATCGGCAACTTCAGTTGCCAAAGAAACGATCGAAGCATCTTTCCATCAATGTCACTTTTCTGATTCAAATTTTTGTAGTTTATTTGTTTTATCGCACATTCTTCGGATATTATTATAGAAGATAACTAACCCTATAAGAGGGAAGTTATTTACCAAAGCACGAAATGGAAATTTCATTTGTAATTCTTCTGAGAACGATTTTGTGGTCCTAATGAGGACCGTTTGTCAATATTATTTCACCGTTTCCTAGCCAATAACAATGCGACTTCTGTACGCGTCTAGTGATGGAGGCAATTTTGAGAGCGCCTTTGTTTGTTGCTGCTAACGGGGAGCGTTCTTTCCAGGAACTAACGAAGCGGGTCGCCGGCGGTAAGCGAACTGATTTCAACGATGATCAAATGCAAACTGAAAACGTTTTCCTACAGACAATTCATTTTACGTATCTCAGATGTGGTTCATCGTCAAAAAGGCGGTGCTAACGAGTAAACCACCAATCGAAGCACGGCTAGTTAATGCGCTTTCAAAATCATTTCTATCAAAATTTACGGTAATTGTATCCTCTACGGAATCTACTACACAATTGTGATTATTTCCCAACAAATCGCGCAAAAATCTGTTTGTTCCGTACAGCACAGCGCAAATAATTAAGGTTGGAAAACAAATCGGCAACTTCAGTTGCTAAACACTTAGAAACGATCGAAGCATTTTTTTGCTCTTCAGCCTATCTACCTGTGTCTCGATGTTTTGCTCAAGGAGTTCTATACCTGCTAGACGGTGCACTTCAGTCGTTCTGGGATCCAGATCGAGGATCATCTTCAGGAAACGGTTCTGTATTATTTGGAGTCTTTTCTTATGAGTTTTTGAGCAGGATCTCCAAACTGATGAAGCGTACATTATCGTCGGTTGTACAACTTGTTTGTACACAGCTAGTTTGTTGATCGTTGACAGCCTGGATCGTCTTTTGATTAGCGGGTACAGCCTCCTGAGCAGTAGCATACTCCTGGACGCTATTTGTTCGATATGTGAGCGGAAGAGAAGTTTCTTATCGTACACTAGTCCCAGGTAGCGAACATCTGCAGCCCATTCAATTTCTGCTCCTTGGAGGGAGATTTTCGTTGTTGGTACTAGTCGATCGGAGTTTCGATGGGGAAATACTATAGTTTGAGTTTTGCCAACATTCACGCATATTTTCCATTTGTTTAGATACTCGATGTAGCAATTTAAGCCAGCCTGTAACTTGTTGGTCATGGTACGAATTATCTTTCCGTTGTAGATTAGTGCAGTATCGTCAGCAAACAGGAACAAGACGCCATCACCGGGCAGCGGAGGGATATCGGAGGTGAACAAGTTGTAGAGAATCGGTCCTACTATGCTGCCCTGAGGCACGCCAGCATCATAGGCATCCGAGTGCTCTCCTTGCACGCAGATTATCGAAGACCGGGATTGTAGATAGTTTCGGATTATCTTCACTAGGTACGTTGGGAACTGGAATTGTATCGATTTGTGGATAAGACCTTCATGCCACACATTATCAAAAGCCTTCTCAATGTCGAGATAGGCCATGACTGTGGACTTTGACAATGCCTTGTTTCGTTTGATAGTATTGTGTACACGTTGGAGTTGGTGAACTGTGGAATGACCTTTTCTGAAGCCAAATTGGAAGTCAGGGATGATGGAGTTTGCACACGTGTGTTCCAGTAATCGATCGTAAATCACGCTTTCGAAAAGTTTGCTCATGGCCGGAAGCAGGCTGATCGGACGGTAACTCTTCGGACAAGTCGGATCCTTACCCGGTTTCAAAACAGGAATGACTTTCGCTAGCTTCCACTGAGACGGAAAGTAGGACAATTCCAGACAACGATTCAGAACTCTGCTGATAAGCATATATGCCTTGGGGCCTAGTTTCTTCCGCACCAAATTAAATAAACCCATCAAAGCCCGGGGCCTTCATGTTTTTCAGACATCTCACTTTAGCTCGAATTTCTTCTACTGAGATGTGCTTATCTTGGAGAAAAACGTTAGGTGTACTAGTTATGTTTTCGCCCAGTTTGTGCGAGCGGAGGAAATGTTGAGAAATAGCATTCGCTTTTTCCTTAGATGTGATACTAGAGGAGGGATGGGCTTTGGTTTAGTTTTGAGTATTTTGGTAACTTTCCAAAACGGCCGAGAATAGTTTTGAAGGTTACTTAATTCAGAGGCAAAATGGTCGTTCTTAACGGTTTCAAGTCGGTCCTTGATTATACGATTGAGATGCTGCACGTGGTATTTTATTCTGGGATTTAAGGTTCTTTGGAATTACCTTCTCATTGTATTCCGCAGGGAGATGGTACGCTTCGTGACGGTATCAATTTCAATTAACTTACGTGTGACTGTAACCAATGGAACGTGGCGCTCTTCTGCTTCACAGATGCTAGCGTTTGGTCGATATCAGCTGTACTTTCCAGAACAATGCCTTCTTCGATGTGTTCCTCCACAAATTGCTGGAGATGGTCCCAATTCGCGCGGTGATAATTTCGCCTGCGCTGGGTTGGTATGGTGGTAGGCGACGCCAGCAGATCAGCGATAACAGGTAAATGGTCCGATGAGAGCTCCGCGAAGGTCTTCGGTGACGATAAATTTTCGACGATGTTCGTGAGAAATATATCCAAAGTTGATCCAACACCAGCGCTAGAGAAGTACGTAGGCGTGTCAGGATGTGCCACGACGTAGTATCCAAGCTGTGTGTCATCTGCCAGAATTTTACCGTTTGCGTTGTTTCTGGACCCGCCCCAGGCGGAGTACCAAGCATTTAGATCTCCCGCGATCACAAACTTACCACCACGTCTTGTAAGCTTTTGGATGTCGTTTTTGAAGAGCACCGATGTTCCATTCGCTGTTTGACACTGTTTTGGGCAATAAACGGCGATGAAGACGATGGATCCCTGACTGGTGTTCCCCTCGATACCTACTGCTTCAATAAAGTTGGTTTGGAAACAGGGAAGCGTTTTGAACTCTGTACCTCTTTTTACTGCAATGGCAACTCCTCCCCCAGCAGAAGTTGTCCTGTCTAGTCGAACGATGATGTATTCCGGTAGGCTAAAGCAGACTTCCGGATTGAGGTGGGTCTCCGTAATGATAGCGATATCAATATTGTGGTTTGTTAAAAAGTCCGATAATTCGAGCTTTTTCCGTAGCACAGAATGTGCATTCCAATTAGACACTCTGATGGTTGAGAATTTGTCCATGGCGATAATAGAAAGTCATCATAACAGAAATCTGTTCCTGACTGGTGCGACAAGCTTTGGTTTGCCTATCTAGTTCTAGGAAGAGTGTAGCCAGTTGATCCATACTGTAGAGCTGGGAACCTACCGGGGGCTAGCTTACTACGTCGGCGTATCTGCGATAACCTGGGGGAGGCCGACTGGAATCCGTGTTTCGGGCCGGGAGTTGCTTTGCAGATGGTTGCTGTGGGACTAGCGGCGGGAAGAAGAGTTCATTTATGTTCGGTGTTTTCGACTTACGATTCGGTTGCTTCTTTTGCATTGCCGCCTTGCGGATTTTCATGAATTCTTCACGTTTTTCGCACTCTTTGCTGGTCGCCAGGTGGTCACCATCACAATTTGCAAACTTAATTTTAGGTTCTTCCATTGGTTCATACTGGTCCGAACGATGATTGCCAGCACAGACCGAGCACCGGCTTTGGATGTGGCAATTTTTTGCCCTGTGTTCGAAACTGAGGCAATTAGTGCATTGCATCACTTCGCGGTGGGCGGGTTTGTAGCGTTCCCATTCCACAATTATATGGAATAGTGCTTTAATGCCCTTCAATTCACTTAATGTCGTGGAGCCTCTCTCCAAGTGTACCAGATACAGCTGGTCCCGGTACTGTATATCTTGGTTCTGGCGTCTTATTTTGTAAATCGCCAGCGGCTTTAGCTTACATACCTCCAGCGCTTGCTTGAGTTCATCGGTAATCATGTCCGGGAGACCGCGCAGCACAACCTTTAATGGTTTGCTCGATGCAATATCGTGGGTGAAGTATTCAAACTTTACTTGTTTCAGGTAATTTTCCACTCCAGTGTAATGTGGCATGGATGGGACGATGATTTTATATCCGTTGGCACACAAACGAATTGTCGCCTTAAGACCATGATTGATGAGGTTGTTCATATCCGAACGTAAAGTAGGCGGAAATCCTTTCACATAAAATGGAGGCAATTTCTCCTTCTTCTCAATTTCCTGTGTAGTTAAACAGGCGAACTGATTGCTGGCAAGTAGCCTTTTCGATGCAGCCGTTTCATCTCCGTCGGCATCCGAATTATGCTGCTGTTTGGATGCAGCAGGAGGCCCTGTGCCAGGGCACGATTTTCCCATCATTTGGGACGACGCGATACTAGCGAACAACGCGGAAAAAGTAGAAAAACACAGCTAAGGAAAAAAATACGCCTTTACTCGGAGCGAGCTAAACGCGAACTGAAAACGTTTTCCTACAGACAATTCGTTTTACGTATCTCAAATGTGGTTCATCGCCTAAAAGGCGGTGCTAACAAGTAAACCACCAATCAAAGCACGGCTAATTAATGTGCTTTCAAAATCATTTCTATCAAAAATTACGGTAATCGTATGCTCTACGGAATCTACTACACAATTGTTGTGATTATTTCCCAACAAATCGCGCTAAAAACCTGTTTGTTCCGTACAGCATAGCGCAAATAATTAAGGTTGGAAAACAAATCGGCAACTTCAGTTGCTAATCACTTAGAAACGATCGAAGCATTTTTCCGTCAAGGTCACTTTTCTGATTCAAATTTTTGTAGGTATTTTCTTGCTTCCATCCAATTAGTCAGTTTATTTGTTTTATCGCACATTTTTCGGATATTATTATAGAAGATAACTAACCCGATAAGAGGGAAGTTATTTACCAAAACACGAAATGGAAATTTCATTTGTAATTCTTCTGAGAACGATTTTGTGATCCTAATAAGCACCGTTTGTTGTTAATATTATTTCACCGTTTCCTTGCCAATAACAATGCGACTTCTGTACGCGACTAGTGATGGAGGCAATTTTGAGAGCACCTTGTTTGTTGCTGCTAACGGGGAGCGTTCCTTCCAGGAACTAACGAAGCGGATCGCCGGCGGTAAGCGAACTGATTTCAACGATCAAATGCAAACTGAAAACGTTTTCCTACAGACAATTCGTTTTACGCATCTCAAATGTGGTTCATCGCCAAAAAGGCGGGGCTAACAAGTAAACCACCAATCAAAGCACGGCTAATTACTGCGCTTTCAAAATCATTTCTATCAAAATTTACGGTAATCGTATCCTCTACGGAATCTACTACACAATTGTTGTGATTATTTCCCAACAAATCGCGCTATAAACCTGTTTGTTCCGTACAGCACAGCGCAAATAATTAAGGTTGGAGAACAAATCGGCAACTTCAGTTGCTAAACACTTAGAAACGATCGAAGCATTTTTCCGTCAAGGTCACTTTTCTGATTCAAATTTTTGTAGGTATTTTCTTGTTTCCGTCCAATTGGTCAGTTTATTTGTTTTATCGCACATTTTTCGGATATTATTATAAAAGATAACTAACCCGATAAGAGGAAAGTTATTTACCAACGCACGAAATGGAAATTTCATTTGTAATTCTTCTGAGAACGATTTTGTGGTCCTAATAAGGACCGTTTGTTGTTAATATTATTTCACCGTTTCCTAGCCAATAACAATGCGACTTCTGTACGCGTCTAGTGATGGAGGCAATTTTGAGAGCGCCTTTGTTTGTTGCTGCTAACGGAGAGCTTTCCTTCCAGGAACTATCGAAGCGGGTCGCCAGCGGTAAACGGACTGATTTCAACGATGATCAAATGCAAACTGAAAACATTTTCCTACAGACAATTCATTTTACGTATCTCAGATGTGGTTCATCGCCAAAAAGGCTGTGCTAACGAGTAAACCACCAATCAAAGCACGGCTAATTAATGCTTTTACAAAATCATTTCTCTCAAAATTTACGGTAATCGTATCCTCTATGGAATCTGCTACACAATTGTTATGATTATTTCCCAAAGCACACAAGAATCTGTTTGTTCCGTACAGTACAGCGGCAATTATTGGCCGTTTGTTTATGAGAATCGTTTAGGTACGTACGTCCGTACACTACTCGTCGACCATCAAGTATCGAATGATAAGGCAAAAAGGAAATTCAGCACATATATTTATAACTTTTGTTTTGTTTGATTGACCTCTTAAATGCTCTGTATTGACGGCTCTGCTCAGAATAGCCGCCTCGTGTATGCACATTTCCCCTTTTTTTCGTGAAATTTTTCAATTTCAATTCAACCGATTTTCAACAGAATACTTATATAGTACATCAATCTAATTAGCAATTATATCCAAGTCAGGTGTTTCTGAATCGATTAGTGTATAAATGATTGGAATCCGTCAACTAATTGCGAAGTTATAACCATACAAACCTTACATAGTTTCGTTACATAGGAGATTTTCAAAATTTAGAATGACACCCAGCCCCAGATAGTGGAGTAAGACATTTTTAATGTCAAAACACCTTTAACAGGCCAACCTGAAATGCTCATAACTATGGCTTCCTTTATCCGATTTGGACATTTTTAGATTTTTTGGATTCAGGAACTCGTTCACTTTTGGTTTGTAAAATTGAACCGGATAAATGGATCTGGTGCTTGGTAATCCGGATTTTCCGGGGTAATGTTTCTGTACTAGGGTATGATTTGTAAATTTTAATAATGTCCTAGAAATATGAGTATCAAAACCGATCTAATCCACCTAGCAGTGAGATGAGACATTTCTTACACATTTCACTATTGGATTAGTTTGCAGAACTCACGAGAAGTAGGCACCCAACTAGAGGTGGGATGAAAACAGTTTCTAGTCTTGCACGAATAAAATCTCGAATAAACTGAATAAATTATAGAAATCAACAAAACGACCGAAATAAAAAAGTAAAGCAAAAAATGAAATAATAGGTTTTTAAATTCATAAAATAAGTAGAAAAATTAATATAAATCAAAATTAGGATTAGGTTATTAAATAAAAATTAAGATAATATTTAGAAATAGTTATAAGATTAATAAAATAAATTGACTCATACTAACAAATTGAATGAAATATAACGAATGACTGAACATAAAATGCATAAAATTAAAGATATGAATAAAATAAATCAAAAGAATCAAATGATTCAAATGAATCAAATGAATCAAATGAATCAAATATATTAAATGAATCAAATGATTCAAATGAATCACATGGATCACACGAATCAAATGAATCAAATAAATCAAATGAATCAAATATATCAAATGAATCAAATGATTCAAATGAATCACATAAATCACACGAATCAAATGAATCAAATAAATCAAATGAATCAAATATATCAAATGAATCAAATGAATCAAATGAATCAAATGAATCAAATGCATCAAATGAATCAAATGAATCAAATGAATCACATGAATCAAATGAATCAAATTAATCAAATGAATTAAATGAACCACATGAATCAAATGAATCAAATTAATCAAATGAATTAAATGAATCAAATTGATTTAATTCATCCATTGAATACAATGAATCAAATTAATGAAATGGATCAAATGAATAAAAAGAATGGATGAACAAAATGAATAAAGTAAAATATAAATGAAATGCACAAATAAAACAAACGAATCAAATAAACAAAATGAAGGAAATGAGCAGAATAAAATGCATTGATTAAAATGAAAAATTAAACAATGGTAAAAGGTTATAAATCAATTTAAAGAAATAAATTGAATCAAATAAATTATTTGGATGAAGTGATTAAAACTAAAAAAGTAGTCAGATTATTAAAATGAAGAAACTTAACAAAATGAATAAACTGGAAAAAAATGAATAAAATGCATACAATGAATAAAATAAGTTAAATGAATGATATGAGTAAAATGCACAAAAAGAATAAACTGATCAGAGTGAATCCAAAGAATGAAACGAATAAAATAAGTAAAATGAACGCAGATGAACAAAACGAATAAAAAGATGCTGAATGAAATAATTATTTGAAATGAAATGGTCATATATTTGAAGCTAAAAACATTTTTGAATAAAGAAAAAGAATAAACCGGATTGTACGAATTTGAGAACCATTGCATCAGAAAGTTTTGAAATGTTTTTGAAAATACCATCTTCTGAGAAAAGGCTAATAAATATGCAATGGACTTTCTAGGGCTTCCATCTTTTTTGGTTTTATTCTTTTTGTTTTCATGCTTCTTTACTTGGCGCGTCGTTTTAAGGTTATCTGGTGTTTCTACTTTATTGTTGGACCTTAATTAGTTATCAGGAACCTGGAACGCTCAATTTGCTTTGGAATTCGAAGTTTACTTTTTGGTCACATATTCCCCAAAAAAAGATTTATGTATTGAATAGAATTTACTAGTCCAGGATTTCAACGCGCAATTGAATATAGCAAAGTTAGACAAGGTCACATGTGCTTTCAAGCCCCTTGAACAGAGAACGACAGGGAGAATGCGATTCGTGAATGAGACAGGTAGATATTTCAAAGTTTTTATTTGCATTGAAGTAAATAGTGTGAAATGTCTAGGCTATGTCGATAGCATAAAAGCCCTGCATTCAGTTGATTGCAATGCAGTCTCTTTCCATTCATCCTTATAGCTTTCATATTGTTTCGTTCGGAATTCTCGTGCAGGAAATATGGATAAATAAGTCCTATACAGACCAATACTGTGAAAAAATGGTTCAAACTACTCAGTATATCCAGATATGGACGACGATAAGTTAGAAAACACATTGTAGTTGCACCCCCCATCGAGAGTGGGTACTTTGGGAGACTTCTTTTCCTGGATCTAATTTGTGGATATTTTTGGTCTTTGATCCGTTATTTCTCATGAAAGTTCGTACCAATATAACGAATATGCAGCTGATACAACTCATGGTTTATTCGCCTGTGCCACGTTCCGTCTTCCATCTGCACTCCACCATAGATGGTACGCAACACCTTTCGTTTGAAAACTCCAAGGGCGCGTTGGTCCTCAACGAACATAGTCCAGGTCTCGTGGCCGCAGAGGACCACCGATCTAATCAGCGTCTTGTAGATAATCAACTTCGTGCGGCGGCGAATTTTGTTCGACCGGAGCGTCCTCCGGAGTGTCCTCCGGAGTCCAAAGTAGGTATGATTTCCCGCCAGGGTCCGTCTCTGAATTTCTCTGCTGTTATCATTGTCGTCGGTTACCAGTGAGCCCAAATACATGAATTCGTCGACCATCTCGATTTCGTCACCGTCAATCCGAACTCGGGTGGGAGGTTCACATTGTCGTCTCTAGAACCTCTTCCTCTCATGTATTTTGTCTTCGAAACGTTGATGGCAAGTCCAATCCTGCTGGATTCAGCTTTCAGTCTTTGAGCATATATTTCATTCAAAATTCAATGGAGATACGAATAGTTTAAATATCGCACGTGGAATGTCTCTTTTGAAAATTTTCATCGCCAAACTTTCATATTACCCAGTTAAGCCAAATATTTTTCTGATATAGCCATGAATTTCCTTAATTATAGAGTAGATACAGGCTTTGAATACAATTGAATTAAAGTTGAGTCGATGTAGCAGCAGTCAAAAAATAGTTTTGTTTTCTCAAACCTCCGCAATTACAATTAATAAATATTTCAGATTGGCAGAAGATCTTATCACACAACTTAGAAATGGATACAGAAATAGCTAGATAGATGCGATAGAAGAGAAACAGAGAGAGCGAGAGATGGGGGGGGGCGTGTGAGGAATGGCAAATGTTGGTTAATGCAGTGACATTATTTTTATAGGTATATTATTATGATATATTGATTTCTTATATTCTTATCATAAATAATATAAGTAGTAAATTTTGCGCCATAACCAGTATAACCTAAGTCTTGCAAAAGAGCTAAATTTTCGCTAGATTTTTGGGCTTCAAACATACTTACTACTTTACTTTCGGTGACGCCACGAGTATAATTATATGAGAAATCTTTTATCTCACTATTAGGCGAATTACTTGTTGATCTGTGTATTGATATACCACCCAACATTTACCTCATGATTGAACGCAATGCCTAATCCAAGGGATAAATACTAGAACTCACTGTTTCTTTATCAACACATTATTTTGTCTTTGAAGTGAACTTATATATTGATTTTTGAGAAATAGTTAATTTATTATAAAGGTAATTCACAAAATGTTCTCAACATCGAATTCCTTGAATCACGTAGATGTGTTTTCATACCCCGATATTCAAAATCGGCTTAGTTTTGCCCCTAAAACACTAGTAAAGCAATACTCTGTATGAAACAATCTCATTTTTAGTTAGTGGAAATTGGTAAGCGAGGACTAAAAATACAAAATGTTTAATATCTCCGCCGCTCGTGCACGGATTTTGACAATCTATAGCTTGTTAGAAAGGTATTTTTACAAGCTTTCTATTTATTGTGGGACAATATTATATTGTTCGGAAATTATTTGCGAAAACCTGCTGTGTTTTGACAAAATCGCCCATATCTCAGAAAGTAAACAACATATCGAAAATCAAAAATAATAGTGTCAAATGGCAACGTTAGGCCTTTCATTTGAAACCTGTTTCATTAAGATCGGTTCAGCCATTGCTGAGATAATTACATGACATTTTGTACATACATACATACACACATACACACACATACAGACATTGTCTCAATTTGTCGAGCTGAGTCGATTGGTATATGAGACTCGGCCCTCCGGGCCTCGGAAAAAGTTTTCAAAGTTTGAGCGAATCCTATACATTTCTTTTGTAAGAAATGTAAAACTCTTCAAATTGTCTCGGAAGTCAGTTATTTTTTGTTACGGGACCCTATGGCAATTTAAAAAATGGAATTGGAATGAAATGGCCACTCACGGCCCCACGGGAACCGGCTCCGGAATGTCCGTTCCGGGGTCAAATCACCAAATGGTTCCAAAACCACGAGATACAGCCTACTGATGCAATTCCAAGAATTTTGATACCCATATTGCTAGTATTCCATTGAAGTTCACAAATAGTATCCCAGTACTGGAACCTGGTTCCGGAAATTCTGATTCCCTTTTTTTTTTTTTTTTTTTTTTTTATTAACGACATTTTACACCGAAAGGGTGCATTCATGTCGGGAAAAAAATTAGTTCTACATTTATTTTTTTTTTGTTACATTACATCAATCATAGAAAGTAATAAATTCACTTATCTGGTTTCCTTGCTATTGTCGTTCGGTTTCCCAGTCATCTCTGCTCTTTCTATTTCTTCCTCTGCATCTTACGTCATTCTGTATACGGTTTCGATTCTCTTCACACACTTTTTGTTAATTATTTGTACTGCAACGTTTGACCTTTCTTCTTTATTTCTTCTGTATTGTTGATTAGCTCTAGATCACTGTGTACTTCTTGTTCTTCTATTTTCTTCTTTACACGTTTGTTTAGGCCCTTTTTTCTTTCTCCGCAGCTTCGATTTCTGCTCAGCTTACTTCAGAATTGCCTTTTTCAGTATCTGCATCTTTGTGATCTTCTTTTATCAGCCTTCTACGTTTTCATTCACTTTTCACAATCTTCCATACAAATCGGCTTCTTTCAGGAACACCCAATCAGTCGCTTTTCGTCATCTTCATCGTTGCATAATGCCGCACACAGGCTTGTTGGATGGATATTGTATTTGTTTCTTAGTGCCTCGAACTTTCTGCATTGAAGAATAAGATGACGAACGTCCACTACCGTTCCACAGCATTCACACACCGGCGGCGATGATTTCTCCAGTAGGAATTCGTGCGTTAGTCTCGTGTGACCGATTCGTAGTCGTGTGAGTACTCGCTGATCAGTTGGGCTCTTCTGGTCAAGCCACTTTTTAGTGTCAGGTTTAATTTCCCGTAGTTTTACCTCTCTAAGTTGCCCCCATTGATCTTCCCATTGCTGTCGAGTGACTTTGGTTATTGCTTTTATGGCATCCCTCTTTGGGATGGTGATATTGAGTGGAGGGTTGCTTCTAGCTTCACCGTCAAGCCGATCTGCTCTTTCGTTACCGTGGATGCCGGCGTGGCCTGGAATCCAGCAGAAGTAGATCGCGTGATTTCCTAACAGGCTTTCAATGTCTTGTATCCACGGGTGTTGCGATTTTCCGCTCTCTATGGCCGAGAGACAGCTTGCCGAGTCAGACAGAATAATCAATTCGTTTGAGGGTTGCGATTCAACATTGAGTGCCGATTTAATCGCGTACGCCTCTGCTGAAAAAACACTACAGTGCGACGGGAGCCCTATCGATAGCTGATGATTTTTGCTGAATACTCCTCCTTTTGTAAGAAATGTAAAACTCTTCAAATTGTCTCGGAAGTCAGTTATTTTTTGTTACGGGACCCTATGGCAATTTAAAAAATGGAATTGGAATGAAATGGCCACTCACGGCCCCACGGGAACCGGCTCCGGAATGTCCGTTCCGGGGTCAAATCACCAAATGGTTCCAAAACCACGAGATACAGCCTACTGATGCAATTCCAAGAATTTTGATACCCATATTGCTAGTATTCCATTGAAGTTCACAAATAGTATCCCAGTACTGGAACCTGGTTCCGGAAATTCTGATTCCCGGGAACCGAATGATGTAGCTTGATTCATTTTTACCAAGTCCAAAAGCGGATGAGCTCCTGAATTAAAAACACTCAAAAGCATCAAAATCGGTTGGAAATTACATTAGTTATTGGCATTTCAGTTTTGTGGATACCCGGGTACCCACGTCGGTCTGTTACGTAGTAAAAAAATTCAGGAGTCCCTCCTATCTCCCCCCCCCACCTTACTATATCAACACATATATATATATATATATATATATATATATATATATATATATATATATATATATATATATATATATATATATATATATATATATATATATATATATATATATATATATATATATATATATATATATATATATATATATATATATATATATATATATATATATATATATATATATATATATATATATATATATATATATATATATATATATATATATATATATATATATATATATATATATATATATCATGAGATCGAACTTCTTTTAGAAGTCAATCATTCAGCAACCATTTTTCCATTTTCAACATGCTTTTCTGTACACTTTTTAACTATTTGGCGAAATGTTAAGAGTTGGATTACATAACTTTTCAATGGTTTAAACACTGCCGAATCAGGAAAAAAATATTGTGATGCCAAAAAAAGTTCGCGGAATTTGTCTTCTGACATTGCAAATGGCGTTAGTTGAATTTTTTCAACAACAGAGCAAAATAGTAAAAGTTATCGTCATTTCAAAACCGAAAAACAGTCCCCGATCACAACTCGTAACTCGACTGAACTTATTGGAGAAAATTATCCTACGAAGTTTCAACAATTGGGTTTAGACGGTTTAGACAAACGATTTGTTGTCAGATACCAAGTCTGGTACCCGGAGTTGGAAACGAACGAAGCGCTACTCTCATCAAAAATATAATTCAATAACACAAGAAAAGAAGAAATAGCGTTTGGGTCCTTAGTTATGAAAGGGAAACTTAGTTTCCATTAATGTTCTTTCGGAGAACCAACGTCAATGTGGGCTTTCATCAATATTGAATAATTATTTATTCAATTTATTGTCAGAAAAGTACATGCATTTTCGAATGGCGATCACTGAAAAAATCCAAACGTTAATTCTATGCTTCAAACCACTTAAAATCCATATGAAGAAGAAATGTTAATGTTATCACGCGCACACATACCTTCTATGTGTCAACTATTTAAACTATGTATGCACACACATAATTTATGTTGGAGACGTGGACATCCCTACAACTCAATAAGAATTGCTGGGCTCACTGGTGGCAGCCTGCCTGTCACTCAGTTGACGCACCGAACAACATCCGGTTAGGAAGCAGAAAGTGATATACCATACTATAAGTAACACGCGTATTTTACCTTCGTTTGTTCGCGTCTCTATTTTAAATAAAGTATATATGTTTTAACGTATGGGTCGTGTACTCTTCTCTATCGGTCACCTCTGAACTCCGCCCACAACAGTGGCGACGAGAATTTAGTAATATTGGCAATCGAAAGCCAATATTTATCACCCACGTATAAACGGAAAGCATGGCGGAATCTAATCTCAATCCGGAGCAGCATCAGCTGGGAAACAGCTTGCCAGGCGGTCCACTACCGCCAGGAGTAAACCCACTACACCCTGGAATGCAGCAAAATCATCAGCGGCATTCGGCTACATTTTTCAACGGTCCACCATCAGCGCAGCAATCTTCAAGTACCAGTTCGTCTTCCGCCGAAGCATCCTACCAGCTCTTTCAGCAGCTAATGCAGCAGCAACAGGTCTGCATGCAGCAATAGCAACAACAGTTAATGCAGCAGCAGCAAGATTTCTTCCAGAGTGTCATCTCAACAATCAGTAGTCCCTCCAAACCCTGAAATGATTCTCGATTCACTAGCAAACAATATCAAAGAGTTTCGCTACGATCCGGATGTAAACATAACCTTCGCTGCATGGTACGGCAGATACGACGATTTGTTCGAGCAAGATGCTGCACGGCTGGACGATGAAGCGAAAGTCCGCTTGCTCCTGCGAAAACTCGGATCATCTGAGCACGAAAGATATGTGAGTTACATCCTGCCGAAATTGCGGAAGGACTACAAATTTACTGATACAGTTGAAAAACTGAAAATCGTTTTCGGCGCTGCAAAGACCGTCATCAGTAAACGGTTTCGGTGTTTGCAGGCTACCAAACAACAGACCGACGATTACGCCACATATGCCTGTCGAATCAACAAGACCTGCGTTGAATTCGAGCTAAGCAAACTTATCGAGGAGCAGTTCAAATGTCTTATGTTTGTTTGCGGACTAAAGTCGGAAGGAGACAGCGAAATACGAACGCGGCTACTGTCGAAAATTGAGGATCGCGATGATATTACTCTCGGTCATCTTTCGGAAGATTGTCAGCGATTGTTGTGCCTAAAGCGGGACACGGCAATGATCGAGTCATCACCATCACCGTCATCGGTAAATTTCATCAAGCGAAAACAACAATTTTCAAAACATCAACAGAAGCCGCCAGTGGTGACAGCCGGACCCGACAAAAACATTCCATCAACGCCCTGCTGGTTCTGTGGAGGAATGCATTTCGTTCGAGACTCATAGGAGCCACAAATGCAAAGATTTTGGTATTGTCGGACACCGCGAGGGTTATTGTTCCACTGCCAAGCGAACATCCAAAGCCAGTCGAAACAAAAAGCACCCGGGATCGTATGCTACAAAAAGCGTAAGTCTTGTGATTAATACCGTCGAAAAAAGGCGCCGTTTTGTTACAGTGATGTTGAACGATGTGAATGTGCGTATGCAGTTGGATACGGGATCTGATATAAGCATCCCCAAACAACCAGAAATCGCATAAAGTTGCATGGAATACATCGTACAAAGAACTGTTTAAAATCATTATCGTATATCTGTATGGGTCATGTATGTATTTTTCGCATATAATGATATTACATGAACTTAATGCGATTAGTATCACAGAATCGCATAACAATGCAGATGAATTCATGTTATGTATGCTGTAGAGATGGGCGAAACAGTTCACTTCGAAGAACCATTCCCGACTGAACAGTTCTGTAAAAAGAACTAGTTCAGATGAACCGTTCTTCCGTTCAGCTGATAATTTACTTGTATCTAGCGAATGTCTCTCAAAACATTCGATTCTTGGAGAGGAACCAAACAGATGCTGCCCAAACTATTATACCCCTGTATGCTTAACAAGTTCATCAAGGGTAGCGATTTCTTCATGATGTATAACTAGAGAAATAGAGAATGTGATGAGTCGTTCTTCGCCGGTTCCATTCTGGGAGAGCACAGAGAGCGGTTTGTGGGACGGCAAGTCGGTTCATTTTCATTCGTTCGCTTAAAAATCGGTCCGAGAAATTCGCCAAACGGCTTTAGGTCAGGTTCAGTTCATTCGCTTTGAAGAGAATTGAGAACTACAGTTCTTTTAAAAAGAACTTCCGTTCGCTCATTCTCTTCGAAGAACCAGTTCACTTGAACCGTTCGCGAACGAATGGCCCATCTCTAGTATGCTGAAACTCGTCAGAATTCTTTAAACTGATCAATATACGTGAGTTCCAACAGTTTCCTTTATCACACTGTATTGGGTAGGTAATACGTCGTACAAACTGATAGTTTATAACAATAAAAAAAGTCGCTTGAAGTCGGATTATGTATTGTATCATTGTAGCAATGTGTAAATAAATTCAACCATTCCTAAAGTTTTCACATTTGTAGCATAAAGTGAAACATATAAAATAATGTGTGAATTCAATAACAAACGATTTATAAATGTTAATGAACACCGGGTTGCTATTCAAAATAGCAGCCATGATTTATTAGCCATTATTATTTATTTATATTCCACATTGCAAGATTATTTAAAAGGCAAATATTTGCAGCTGACAGGACGAATCTTGCTGCTGACATTCGGTACTAGTCCACGGAGTTCCACACCACCCAAACCGCAGTGAAATCTATTGTAGGAATCCTCAACTCCTACTAGTATTAGAATGTGCCAAGTAATGCTTGTACCATTATGAGGACCCTTAGAAACATACGTATAGTAGAAATGTCGTGAAATGGACAATATTGGCACCAGGGATTCGAAAACTACTAAAGCATTGGAACAGCTTGACCGACCTTTATCAATATCGTCGACTATTAACATTGACGGTTCACCAGTTTACAAAAGTAGTACTAAAAACGTTTGGCCAATTCTCTTCAAGGTACACAAATTTCCTATAATTCCCCCTATGACCATAGGAATATATTGAGGAACCAGCAAACCTAAAAGTGCTACTGAATTTCTAAATCCATTTATAGATGAGCTAATACCTTTTTGCCTTTCTCAATAGAAAGGTATTGCAATTGCTCTGAAAACCGACTTTTTAACGGAAGCCCGGAGGGCCGAGTGACACATACAATTCGATTCAGTTCGTCGAGTTCTTTAGAGCATGAGTTGGTTATTAATGGTAATCATGTTACAGTCAGAATACGTTGTTTTATTTGTGACTCTCTTGCTCGTTCTTTCATCAAAGGTGTGATAAATTTTAACAGTAAACATGGTTGTCTAAAATCCACGACAAAACGTATAAAGTAGTTTAAGCTTTACGAATTTCGTTTGTTTTCGATGTCGGACACTTCATGCTTTGGTAGGTCTTCCATGGCTTGTAGGATTTTATATTTTCTACGCACTATAACTAGGTTTTTCTTTGTAGCACCCTTCCGTTCTTTGTTTGTCCAGCTTTTCGTTGGAAGAAAGTTTCGGTCACATCAAAAATTCGTCACGAACTCACGAAAGCAACACGTAGTTGTTGCAGCCTATTTTGGCACCATTATGGAGAGGGTCGCACTATTTTTTGAACAACTTAAAAAGAAGCCATATTACCTATAACCTTTCTCAGAATAAAGTATCAGTGTACTGTTTCTTAAACATCTGTATAATGCTTATTTGGCAGAATTGTCTCAATTTTCAGCATAAATGAAAATAAATGTTCTATTCTGTGCATCTATTCCCACCTGAACGTTCCAATTATCGCCTCATGGGTGTGCCGATTTCCACCTCATCGAAAAACAATCTAGTTGAAACGCAATGCCTCATATTTCATTTGCGTCGATTCTAACTAGGTATCCAGATCATGGACGCCAACGCGTGATTTGTAAAACGAATTATTCTGCTTTTTTCAGCCGATCAAAACAAACGTAAACATTACGCACACGAAAGAAACTCATCAGCTGTTAGTAGAAGAGCGCCCAGAACTGCGCATGCAGGAAATAACCATGCGAAAGTTAACAACTGGAATATAAAGTTCACATCACACATTACTTCCTCCCGATCCAAATTGTATGTGCAGTTGAAAATAAAATATCTGCGATCAACAATTAGTTGAATAACTTGAAATAATTGATTACTTATACCTGAAATTGCATAACATTATGTTTTCAAGTTCATGTTTTGGTTTGGCCGCACTGGTGATTCTTTTCTGTATGATGGATGCAAAAAGTTGGTTTTGATTGTGGTAGTGTATCAGCAAAACATGCCAATAATAGGAACCCCCGTATTTAGTTTTATCCTATTATAACACTAGGCCTATTCTAGTGTTTGACGAGTGCTTTTAAAGTGAAATAATCGTAAAAAGGTTCTCCAGCTAAAATAAAGGTATGTATCAGTGCAATATTTGATATATTTGTGCCGGAATAACGAGATATGAGGCGGTAAATGCTGGCTCGAAAGTGTTTATTTTGCTAAGCGCCGTTGCGTCCTGTTTCGGTTCACTACGCGAGTGAGGCGGATCAGCAGATATTTCAATAAGGTGATTTTGTTTTAATTAAAAGTTGGATTTAGTGGATAGTTCTGAATACGTATGTGCACAACAAATAAAGAATATAACTTGAGCTTTTTTTGCACACCTGTTTTAGCCAAATCGATATTGTCATTATCTCATATGCTTGGTTCGAAACCAAGGGGTACGAAATAGGGTCACAATAGGCTCTACTGCCATAATAGGCACATCACCCTAGTTGTTGCTTTTCGAAAAATTGTGCAGCAATCAGAGCTGCAAATTTTCGCCAGGTTGTTTTGAAATTGAAGGAAGATCAAATCTCAAATCATGCCCTACTATGTTCAATTCGCAGTTTTTCGTTTGAATTATTCATTCAAACAGCCGGGCTGTTCAATCATTTTCCATTCATTTTCGATTTCATTGACCCTGTGAATATCTCTGTACTGGGATATTGACTAGATTTTTCAAGCAAAACTATTCTGAACATACTTCTTACTGTTCATGTAAGCTTTAAAACACAAGATATGTTAACATTTAACCTAAGCTGGCCTCTACAGAGCAGATAACAACTTTGGTTGGTGGATGAAAAAGCATCAATTTGAAATGAAAACGTATGGTTTGGTTATGAAAAACCCAATTTTCCTCCTTAGGGTGAAATATAGCATATGAAAAACCTGCCAACTTGAAAGTGAATGATTAAGGGAGGCTTTGAATTTGAATCATGGTTGGGTTTGATTGAGCTGAAAGTTGGCATTTGAAAATGAAAATTTGCACCACTGGCAACAATAAACATCTATGAATAAATTTAAATTTTTATTAAATTTTGTTTTCTTTGCATAAATCTACATATATTTTGATCTTACCTTTATAGATTTACGGGATCTTTAGATTTTCTTGAAAATTAAAGCAACAATTTTTCAAGTTTTTTGTTTGGTTTGGCCATTGTAATTGTGCCAGAAATGCCTGCACAGCTATACTTTTATAAGTTCATTAGATAGAAAGGAAAAATCCTTTTACTACGTCAGATGTATAAATAAAGTAATTTCTAAAGCACAACTTACCAAATACACGAGTTAATTCAGTTAACGCCGTGCCCTATCGAGAGAATATATTGATTTCAGCATATTTTGTGAGAAAATATTGCTTATACCCCTTTCAGATACCACATGCATGAATGGTTATTGATGATAAATTCAAAGTTTATGTTGACCAGAATATTAAGTACCCAATTTCGCCAGATATTTTAGTCTTGATTTAGCAATATTCAGTCTAAAAAGAGTTAGTAACCATACTGTGATGTATGTAAGTAATGTGTCTGCTGTAAAAAATTTCAAATTAACTCGATATGAGATACAATGAAATTGGAATTAAGCGATATATCGTGACAAAACATATGCATATATAAGCAATATTTTCCTCGTACAAAGTAGCAAATTTTATCACGTAATGACATTCGCAAATAAATTGCGGTTGTGCGAAATAATTTGGTTAAATATATGACGAAAGAAGAATGTCATCGTCAAAAATCGGCCTTCCTGCTAAGTAGGAGATATATCAGAGAACAGAGTGCCGCTTGACGACTAAGATGTTCAAGATTCGAGTCTGGATGGAAGACTAATTATATCGGATATAAGAGGAACAAATACAAAAATAATGTGTGCGCACAGCTTCCAAGGTAATGACAAGAAAACCACGCCATGGATAGCAATATTGGCTTTGGAACAAATTTAGTTTATTTTGTCGTGACTACGACTAACGTTTCTATACAGGGGCCCCTTTTCAAAATTTCGCAAGAAACAGAAGGTAGTGTTTTTGAAAGTTAATAACTTCCGTTGTACTGAACGGAATTACATTATGTTTGCACTAATCATTCAGAAAAATGATTAAGAATCTTCTATTAGATTTGTAAGCATGTATAGCTTTCGTGAATAAAGAAAAATACGCAAAATAGAAAACGGCGGAAATGTTATAAATATAAGTGGCGACTTTCCTTTATGTGCTGTCATTCCTTTATTGTCCACCATACTAGCAATGTGTGGCTGCAAATTTCACATACAGGCAGTAAGAAGAACCCATCATCGAATTTCGGCAGCATAATCAAATTGTTCTAAGCAGCTGCAGATTTATTTGTTTACTCCGCGCGGGTTATTAATGGAAAGCTGCTGCTCAATTTTTTTGTGCTGTGCTAGTTAACAGATATACCTCCTCTGAAAGTGTAGCGGCGGCGGGTGGATTAATTATTCCATTTGTATCAGTCCTTTTCAGGGCTCTAGCATAAAATAAAGAATAAGTTTGAATATTTTCCGTAATCGATAGCAACAGTAAAAATTTCTGTTGGTAATGTATATGACATAACGGGGTGTCGTGACCACACATCGAAGTTAATTCAAATCTTGCAAAGCATAAATTGACATAATTTCAATGACTGTTCAGCATTGAAAATTCCCATGTACCCGCCGTCATGAAAAAAATGACAAATTTTCAGGTTAACACGGCAATAACTTTGCAATTTATAGAACAATTTTATTTTTGACGATGCACCTCATCTAAGATAGGTAAAACGAATTGTCTATAGGAAAATGTTTTCAGTTTGTATTTGATCATCGTTGAAATCAGTTCGTTTGTTGTCGGCGACCCGCTTCGTTGGTTCCTGGAAGGAATACTCCCCGTTAGCAGCATCAAACAAAGGCGCTCTCAAAATTGCCTCCATCACTAGACGTGTACAGAAGTCGCATTATTATTGGCAAGGAAACGACGAAATAATATTCTCAACAAACGGTCCTTATTAGGACCACAAAATCGTTCTCAGAAGAATTGAAATTTCCATTTCGCGCTTTGAAAAATAACTTCCCTCTTATCGGGTTAGTTATTTTCTATAATAATATCCGAAAAATGTACGAGAAAACAAATAAACTGACCAATTGGACGGAAGCAAGAAAATACCTACAAAAATTTGAGTCAGAAAAGTGACATTGACGGAAAAATGTTTCGATCGTTTCTAAGTGTTTGGCAGCTGAAGTTGCCGTTGTTTTTCCAACATCAATTATTTGCGCTGTGCTGTGCGGAACAAATAGATTTTTGCGCGATTTGTTGGGAAATAATCAAAAATATTGTGTAGTAGATTCCATAGAGGATACGATTACCGTAAATTTTGATAGAAATGATTTTGAAAACGCATTAATTAGCCGTGCTTTGATTGGTGGTTTACTTGTTAGCGCCGCCTTTTTGACGATGAACTATAACTGAGATAGGTAAAACGAATTGTCTATTGGGGTTTTCGATTGATTGACACCGGTGTAGTGGAGTGCACTGGTTTTGCACTTTCTAGCAGAAGTGTCAATGGAACATACCCAGTTTGCTGCACTTCTGCTAGAAAGTGCAAAAACGGTGCAGTTTCAGTGCACTCCACTACACCGGTGTCAATCAATCGAAAATCCCATATAGGAAAATGTTTTCAGTTTGCATTTGATCATCGTTGAAATCAGTTCGTTTGTCGTCGGCGACCCGCTTCTTTAGTTCCTGGAAGAAATACTCCCCATTAGCAGCAGCAAACAAAGGCGCTCTCAAGATTGCCTCCATCACTAGACGTGTACAGAAGTCGCATTGTTTTTGCAAGGAATCGGCGATATAATCACAACAAACGATCCTTATTAAGACCACAAAATCGTTCTCAGAATTACAAATGAAATTTCCATTTCGTGCTTTGGAAAATAACTGCCCTTTTATCAGGTTAGTTATTTTCTATAATAATATCCGAAAAATGTTCGATAAAACAAATAAACTGACCAATTGCACGGAAGCAAGAAAATACCTACGAAAATTTGAATCAAAAAAGTGACATTGACGGAAAAATGCTTCGATCGTTTCTATGTGTTTGGCAACTGAAGTTGCCAATTTGTTTTTCAACGTCAATTATTTGCGCGGTGCTGTACAGAACAAACAGATTTTTGCGCGAAATGGATCCTGCCATATTCAACATATCATAAAATTATAGCCGGTTGATGACCTACACCTACACCAATCATATAAGAATCGCTATCTTGAACAACAGAGCAGCCTGAACATAGTGAACAGAAATCAGCAGCATCCAACGAGCTTCGAATCCAGCGCATCGCCTATCAACGCCGACGCCAACAACAAAGGTTCTTTTCAGAATCACCATAATTATAAAGAATAATTTGAAACATTCCCACACATTTCATTGAATATCATTTGATTTGAATTACAAATCAAATAGTCACGACACTCCGGTTATGTCCTAGACATTACCCACCCATCTTTTTTACTTACTTTTTTTCATAATGCATATACATCACCTCCACTTTTGCACGCATATAGCGCATTTGAAGCATCTTGTGCGATATAATGTTTACGCATAAATGTACGCACAATGCGACCATATATTGTGATATAAGTGTAAAATGGTTGTCTGGGTCATTTCGAAACGTTTGTGGGAGAAAATAGGTAAACCACCCACAGTACCGGCAAACGAACAAGGCGCAACAGCATCAGGCGACCGCTTGCAGTTTTTGTTTAAGTTCAGTTGTGACATTTCGTTCAATGGCAAACAACATACCGGTCAGTTTTACGTTGTTGAAAAACCACTTTACCTTCTTGGCATCGGTTTGATGGATGCATTCGATCTCTGGTCTCTGCCCATTAGCACGTACTGCAACAACATCACTGTTCCTTCTGTCACTTTGCAGTCACTCGAATCAGCATACCCTAGTGTGTTTAGGAACGAGCTGGGGTTGTGTACGAAAACAAAAGTGAAATTGGAACTGATGCTAGGTGCAACTCCAGTTTTTCATGCAAAGCGTCCAGTGGCTTATGCGGTACATAGCAGTGTGGATAACGAACTCGACCGACTGGAATGAGCAAAAATCAGCACACCCGTAGACTTTTCGGATTGGGCAGCTCCCATCGTCGTCGTCCGAAAAACAAACGGATCTATTCGTATCTGCGGCGATGATTCCACCGGTCTCAACAATGCCCTGCAACCGCATCAATACCCGTTGCCGCTACCGGAAGAAATTTTCAACAAACTGGCACAGTGTTTAGCCGAATCGACCTGTCAGATGCATTTCTGCAGGTAGAAGTGGACGAAAGCAGCCGTGTATTGTTAACCATCAACACCCATCAGGGACTTTACCGGTACAACCGTCTGACACCGGGAGTCAAAGCAGCACCAGGAGCATTCCAGCAACTTATCGATACTATGCTGGCAGGCCTCCCTCATACGTTGTTACGTATCGGTTTCGTAACGTTCTTATTGTGGTGGTGGGGCCACACTGTACTCACCAGCTATTAGGGTCGTTTCACGGTTGTCTCCTGAAGAAATTCACACTGGGCGGACTTTTCTTCCCACACTATGGTCACTGAGCGAATCGTAATATCAAGCGGAAACAAGTACCGAAAAGGACTACACTATAAACAAAATGGACGACACAGCTTGAATATTCAGACCATACACTTTTTATTTATTAACACTATTTTTTTTTTATATCGGAGCCAGAAGGGCTATTGAAAACAGTCAAATTAGTTTTACTTGCGCTTTTATTTGATGAAATTCTCTTCTAGGTACAACGTTGCGGCCGTGATGACGTTGGTCGACTTGCTGCTGGCTGGATGCGGGGCGGGCTTCGATGTTGATGCAGGAACTGACGGACGATGGCGACGGGGGACTCCAGACGAAGCAGCAACTCGGCCTATTTGTAGCGGAGGCCTGCGTTTCACTATTGGGCCCGGAGAGTGGTACAATGCGCACTTTATCTTCTACACGAGTGTCTAACACTAAGTCGAGTGGGATTTACAGCGTTTTCGGTCTAGTAGAGCCTACCCTCCGGTACTTGGGTACTGGCCTCTACAATGGCGTAAAAATCTTGCCAATCACTGACCGTTCTTGCACTCGCGTCGTACTAGTACACTACACAGAAACCGGTAACCACACTTATCCCACTCGACTGGCCGGACAGAACCTTAACGTTCGTGTGGTGGTTCTGAACGGCAAAAACAAGATCCTACGGATCAGCTTATCACTGCACTTTTTTACGTTGGAAACGCGCGGTCACTTAGTAACGGTGACAATCGCTGCTGCTGGTCTTCACTCGTCCGGGCCGATGAACTATTAGAGACCGCATTCCTTTTTCGCGGTAGATTTTATCCTTGCCCTGTCCGTTTTCCAAAATATACCCACCGCGCCTCCTCGCATCCCACCCCGCATTTGATGACGGTGATGATAAGATGACAGGACGATGACGGTTGACATTTAGAAAAAATTTATCGTTTTGGTTGGTGTCACGAAATATGCTCAAATTTTAGTACAATGTATTGACATGCTAAACGTGCGGTACTTGTTTCCTTGATTTTTTTTATAATGAACAATTATAACGAATATAATAACAAAATGAATAATAAATAAACAAGCAAAATAAATAACAAATATAAATAAATAAATAAATAAATAAATAAATAAATAAATAAATAAATAAATAAATAAATAAATAAGCACATAAATATATAAATAAATAAATAAGTAAATAAATCTCTGAACAAATAAATAACGAAACCTACATTTGACACCAACCTGGGCTATTAAGCAGAACTTAAACGCGACTCAAACATGCAAGCACGGAGTAGTAACGGTTTGACGTTTAAATTCTACTTAGACATTTACGAACAATAATTTCAAAGTATAAACAAAGAACAGGCGTCGTCAAATACACGCGATAGACCGTACACTGTTATTTATTTATACGACAAAAAAAATAACAATATTTACAAATATATACAAGCTGGGCTCAGTGACCAAAGCGACGATATTGTGACCTAAGAAATCACAGGTCACAACGTGTGGTAATTTGGATGACGTCGTCGTTGGTGTCGGAGCAACTTTATCACAAAAGTTTCTGAACGGTCAGGCCGAGTAGTTTGTGGATACGTTCAAACGATCAAATAAGAAGAGTAAGGAGGGGAGAGCGTCAATGCGTGAAGCACTCAGTACATTTTTGCTGACTTACCGGAGCACACCTTGGTCCGGACGGCAAACCACCAGCAGAAGTCATGTTCGGTCATCCGATCCGGACCAATTTGGATCTACTCTGTCCTCCACCAAATCCTGTGCAGTTTGAACACCCGAGCGAGAGCCAAACTTTCAATCTTGAATTCAACGCAAAAGATCCGGTGTACCTAAAAGTCTTCGTTAAGAACCAATGGAACTGGGATCCAGGAACAGCATTGGAACGTGTAGGTCGTGCAATGTGCAACGTTCTGCTCGACAGTAGAAGCTTGTTCGGTCCCATGTTAACCAGCTTCGAGATCGCGCAGTATCAGAGGGTCTCAACGTATCGACATCGACAGATAGTACGAAACTTCCACTCAACATTCTACTTGGTGCTTGGAATCTTCTGGTTCGTCGCACAACGGATCCATTAGCACACTCAACGCCAGTAGCACCTCTTACAAGCTGTTATAATTTGAGACCATCGTCAACACCAAATACTCTGGTGAGAGGGCCTTATCATCGGAGTCATCGTCACAGTTATCAGTATCGTCTTCATCATCTTCAACATCGCCCAGTTCGACATCAGAATTTCAGTCTACAAATGAAGCCGATTCAGCTGTTCAGGTACCTCGCCGCTCTTCGCGTGTCCGAAGAGCTCCGCAATGGTTCGACCCCTATCAGCTGTATTAGGAGGGGAGATGTTGGAGACGTGGACATCCCTACAACTCAATAGGAATTGCTGGGCTCACTGGAGGCAGCCCGCCTGTCACTCAGTTGACGCACCGAACAGCATCCGGTTAGGAGGCAGAAAGTGATATACCATACTATAAGTAACACGCCTATTTTACATCCGTTTGTTCGCGTCTCTATTTTAAATAAAGTATATATGTTTTAACGTATGGGTCGTGTAATCTTCTCTATCGGTCACCTCCGAACACGGCCCACAATAGTTATATGTGCGTATTGTTATAGAATCGGGTTTTATGTGCCAGATAGTTATGAAATGTGAATGTAAGATTAACATTTTTTGTAAATACACACATTAGGTTTATGTGCCAGCAAATAGTGTCTATCTGCCTCCGCTAATTGCAACAATCTATGTGTAAAATCAATAGGCATAACGTTTACATTTTTTGAGTGATTGGCTGCATTCAGAAGAAGCTTCCACAATTTCCACACTTCTGGAATGCCCAATTCAGATATACGTTAGATTACTATCGACCTTTTTATGGTGTTAATAATCTCTTCATAAGAGGTAAAATACCAGAAAATGAGGTATAATGATGAATCAATACCAAGTTTTGTTATGATACTAGTATGCTCGGGTTACAACTGTGTATAATGGCGGGGTTTCTCTAAAGGACCCAAAAATATAAATTTGTAAAGATCATTGCCAGATATCTTGAATGATCTATCAATTTAGGATTTGAGTTTAGGCACCGGTTTCTCTACGGAAAGAAAAGAGTTGATCGTTTTTTCGAAGAAGCGTGGTCTAGCTCAGCTTTAGCATCAGTAGGTTGGTAGAAGATCGATCTACCAAAATGACAAGGAATTTAGTTCGACATTTACGCTACTTCCATACCCATTATTTTCCAAACCGATAAACTTTCAAATAAAATTGTCCCCGATACATTTTTAGTTTTTCGTCCGTTGCTACTCATAAACTAAATTTCTTTCTTAAAGTCAGTCAGTAGTTAATTGAAACGCATAATATAGTAAAAAAAATTAAGGTAACGGGAAATAGAATTATAATGAAATTCAAGAATATAAATTTTGAAGTAGAATACTTCTAACGTTTCAATATGGGGACCCGTTTCAAAATATCGGCTGTGGCAGTCGCGTCAGATTTTGAACGTTAATAACTTCCATCATACTTAATAGAATGATTTGAGGTTTAAGTCAATTTTATCGAAAATATGTTCCGCAATGTAGTATTAAAATTTGGAGTATGTATAACATGCATTAATACCGAAAATACTGTTTTAAAAAATCTTTCAAAAACTGCCGAAAATGGTGAAAATTTTCAGCTTATCTCGGCCAGAGCCGTCAATATGGTGCACCAAGCGAACACTTAAGTGATGAAAAGTTTTAAATATAGGTCCGCTACAGATTTGTTTCTATCAACATTCGTATTTGATTGCTTGGCGCAAACGGATGGCTGTACAATACCGAGAAATATTTGTGAGCTGTACACGACTGGTGGATGAATCAGTTTGTGTTGAAACGTGCTACTAGCAGAAGCCATCATTTTCATTTCCGATGGATGTAAGATAGCATACACACACGAAAAAAAACCGATTTCAAATCATCTGACTGAAGCTCGTTCCTGATTGGTTCCCGCTAATTTCATGAACCAAGCCGCAAATCTGGTCAGAAAGAATTGTCATTTCAGCGGATTTCAGCAAGCCCACTTGTCAGATGTCAATACCGGGAGAGGTGATTATTAGGATTCATCTCTGTGGATTAATTTGTGCAGCTCCGTATTAGAAAGCAGGAACAATTGGGACAAAAATCTCCCACCCGGAGAATATTTTCTTCGGCAAGCAAGTTAGCCCTTATCAGCGCTATCATTCCATTAGAAAGAATTAAATTAGAAATTTTCTTCTTCGCCAACTATTAATGTGACTACGACTAACGTTTCAAAATAGAAGCCCCATTTCAAAATTTCGAAAAAAACCGAAGATCGCGTTTTGTTGTATTTAACCAAAATACACAATGTTTAAACCAATCAGTCAGAAAAAATAATCAGGAATCTTGTGTAAGATTTGTACGTATGTAGAACTTGCATGAATAAAGAAAAAATTAAAGGGTTGTGTACAAGACACGACCACGATGACATTAAAAATGCGACCAATTTTTAGAGCTTATTCGTGGATACATCCTGTAATGCCATCGACTTATTTAGGACTACACACAAAAGGTAACAAATCGCGTCCTCTACGGAATCTACTACACAATTGTTTTGATTATTTCCCAACACATCGCGCAAAAATCTGTTAGTTCTGTACAGCACCGCGCAAATAATTTACGTTGGAAAACAAATCGGCAACTTCAGTTGCCAAACACATAGAAACGATCGAAGTATTTTTCCGTCAATGTCACTTTTCTGATTCAAATTTTTGTAGCAATTTTCTTGCTTCCGTCCAATTGATCAGTTTATTTGTTTTATCGCACATTTTTTCGGATATTATTATAGAAAATAACTAACCCGATAAGAGGGAAGTTATTTTCCAAAGCACAAAATGGAAATTTCATTTGTAATTCTTCTGAGAACGATTTTGTGGTCCTAATAAGGACCGTTTGTTGAGAATATTATTTCGTCGTTTCCTTGCCAATAATAATGCGACTTCTGTACACGTCTAGTGATGGAGGCAATTTTGAGAGCGCCTTTGTTTGATGCTGCTAACGGGGAGTATTCTTTCCAGGAACTAACAAAGCGGGTCGCCGGCGACAAACGAACTGATTTCAACGATGATCAAATGCAAACTGAAAACATTTTCCTATAGACAATTCGTTTTACCTATCTCAGTGGTGGTTCATCGTCAAAAAGGCGGCGCTAACAAGTAAACCACCAATCAAAGCACGGCTAATTAATGCTTTTACAAAATCATTTCTATCAAAATTTACGGTAATCGTATCATCTATGTAATCTGCTACACAATTGTTATGATTATTTCCCAAATCATCTGTCCCAAAAATCTGTTTGTTCCGTACAGCACCACACAAATAATTGACGTTGGAAAACAAGTCGGCAACTTCAATTGCCAAACACTTAGAAACGATCGAAGCATTTTCCCGTCAATGTCACTTTTCTGATTCAAATTTTTGTAGGTTTTTTCTTGTTTCCGTCCAATTGGTCAGTTTATTTGTTTTATCACACATTTTTCGGATATTATTATAGAAAATAACTAACCCGATAAGAGAAAAGTTATTTTCCAAAGCACGAAATGGAAATTTTATTTGTAATTCCCCGGAGAACGATTTTGTGGTCCTAATAAGGACCGTTTGTTGTGATTATGTCGCCGATTCCTTGCAAAAACAATGCGACTTCTGTACACGTCTAGTGATGGAGGCAATTTTGAGAGCGCCTTTGTTTGCTGCTGCTAACGGGTAGTATCTGAGCTTTCACCATTCATTCAAATACAACACGAACGAACCACATTACAGTTCAGTAAAACGCTTTCCTTCACCCCAGCCGAATGAATTGCCGCTATGGATACCGAAGCAACAACACGAGGAAACAGAAACAGGAACGAATATATTCACACATGCTTGCATAAGCACGTATCATTATAATGATGAACAGTTGCGAGTATCATTGAGAGAGAGCATATCAGTATTCTCTTCTCTCTTGAATAGTGGTCCCTTGTTGCTTGGTTGATTATTTGGTGAAATTGGTTCACGAACATACATTCTGTTGAATCATTCAGATTCATTGTGTAATGCTGAATCTGAATATAAAATTCATCTGGCCATATTAGCGGTTTTCAGCCTATTTCACTACGTCAGTTAAGAACATATGGATTGTGAAGGGGACATTAGACAGTAGGGGAGAGTGAGGACACTTGATCCTTGGGGATATTTGATTCGCTGGCCATATCTACTAATCTATACGCATAAAGTTATCACAATATAAAAATGTCACTTTTCTGATTCAAATTTTTGTAGGTATTTTCTTGTTTCCGTCCAATTGGTCAGTTTATTTGTTTTATCACACATTTTTCGGATATTATTATAGAAAATAACTAACCCGATAAGAGGGAAGTTATTTTTCAAAGCACGAAATGGAAATTTCATTTGTAATTCTCCTGAGAACGATTTTGTGGTCCCAATAAGGACCGTTTGTTGTGATTATATCGCCGATTCCTTGCAAAAACAATGCGACTTCTGTACACGTCTAGTGATGGAGGCAATTTTGAGAGCGCCTTTGTTTGCTGCTGCTAACGGGTAGTATCTGAGCTTTCACCATTCATTCAAATACAACACGAACGAACCACATTACAGTTCAGTAAAACGCTTTCCTTCACCCCAGCCGAATGAATTGCCGCTATGGATACCGAAGCAACAACACGAGGAAACACAAACAGGAACGAATATATTCACACATGCTTGCATAAGCACGTATCATTATAATGTTGAACAGTTGCGAGTATCATTGAGAGAGAGTATATCAGTATTCTCTTCTCTCTTGAATAGTGGTCCCTTGTTGCTTGGTTGATTATTTGGTGAAATTGGTTCACGAACATACATTCTGTTGAATCATTCAGATTCATTGTGTAATGCTGAATATAAAATTCATCTGGCCATATTAGCGGTTTTCAGCCTATTTCACTACGTCAGTTAAGAACATATGGATTGTGAAGGGGACATTAGACAGTAGGGGAGAGTGAGGACACTTGATCCTTGGGGATATTTGATTCGCTGGCCATATCTACTAATCTATACGCATAAAGTTATCACAATATAAAAAGAAAAGTATTTGGTCGTTTATGACGTTTAAAAAACAAATCTGATGTATTGGTTTGAAAAAGATGTATAATATTTTAGATAATATGTGTTTAAATCTATCTCGAAGATCTTTTCACAAATGTTTTGAACGGTTGTATGAGATCGTCGAACTAATTATTTATGAATATCGTCAAGTACGATTACTTTTTAAGAAGTTTTGCCTAGAAAAAACACATTTTTCGAATAAAAACTTTCACAACGCATATAAAAAAATTAAATTTGGTTCACCTCATTCAACAGGTATCTTTTTTCATTCGTAACCGAACGTGTACCGAGAAACAAGTGCTTTTTGTTCTCTCCGGTGTGGTTTAGTTTTTTCGGTAGTACGAAGGTGCTTGCTGTGGCAGAGGCTGCAGTAAAGCATTACTAATAAACAGTCCCGCGAGTGATAATTATTACCTGCGATATCGGTGAAGGTAGTGCAGTGAAGTGCGTTACTAAACAGTTTTCTTGCCTGAAAGACGGCTTTGTTTAGACGAGCTATATCAGCTCTCTACTGTGTGAAGGTCACGCGGGTGACGGATAAAACAAACGAAGGATCAATTCACCTACCAGCTCGTCAGGAACCAACTGGTGAAGTGTTTCGTTTTTTTTACTTTTCTTATCGATTTTTTTATTATTGTTTTTGATTTTTTATTTTGATTTAAATTAAATAGTGCGGTCGAGCGTGTTGCTCCCGCAACAAAATGGAACAAACAGAAGGATCACCCTCCGAAGACGAATATTATGGGGAAGAAGAACGTATATCTGATACTGAGACAGATAATGTTATGGTCAATCCACTTCCCCCACTTTCCCCCAATGTCTCACAGCCCCCCCCAGAGTCAAGGTTTACCAAGATGGATCCGCTGGTCCTTGAGTGGTATACTTTCGGCCCAAAAATAAACCGTTAAACAGCATAACTGTTGCACGGGAGCTGACAAAACGTTACTCGGCCGTAACCGAGATTAAAAAGGTTCAGTCAGATAAACTGCGCGTAGTCGTTACTGACTTGAAACAGGCCAATGATATCGTTAGCAATAGCCTCTTTACGCTGGAGTATCGCGTCTACATCCCTTCTCGTTATGTGGAGATCGACGGTGTGGTAAGTGATGCGGGTCTAACTGTCGATGATCTGATGAATGATGGGGCTGGCCGCTTTAAGGACCCTAACCTTCAATCAGTTAAGATTTTGGAGTGCAAGCAATTGCACTCAAAGTCCATCGAAGATGGGAATTACTATCCATCAGCCTCGTTTCGCGTAACCTTCGCCGGATCTGCACTTCCGAGCTACGTTGAAGTGGGAGGAGCTCGTCTACCTGTACGCCTGTTTGTACCGCGGGTCATGAATTGTTCCAATTGCAAGCAGCTAGGTCACACGGCCACCTACTGTAGCAACAAGCAACGATGCGGTAAATGTGGGGAACGCCATGCGGATGATACTTGCAGTAGGCCCGCTGAGAAGTGTGTTTACTGTGGGGAGAATCCGCATGCACTTTCGACATGCCCAACGTACAAACTTCGCGCGGATAAACTGAAGCGATCCGCCAAAGATCGCTCCAGACGCTCTTACGCAGAAATGCTTAAAAGAGCTGTTCCACTTATCTCCGAAAACCCATTCGCTCTCTTGCCAACTGACGATAACGCCTCTAACCACTAGGAGTTCCCAGCACTCCCCGGGGCACCAAAAAGATTTGCTCCAATTTTACAGTCAGAAACTCAACCTAAAACGGGATTCCTTAAATTTTCTGACATTGTGGACTGGATATTCACAGCTTTCAACATTACCGATCCTCTGAAAAGCTTGCTGGTTGCTATTCTACCAACAGTAAGAACATTTTTAAAACAGTTGACTGAACAATGGCCCCTCCTTACAGCGATCGTATCCTTCGATGGCTAACTTATTAGACGGAATCAGGGATCTGATCACTATTTTACAGTGGAACTGCAGAAGTATTATCCCCAAAATTGATTCATTAAAACACTTGCTAAATTGCAATCATTGTGATGCATTTTCCCTATGTGAAACATGGCTAACTTCTAATATAAACCTCAACTTCCACGATTTTAACATTATCCGCTTGGATCGAGAAGACTCATATGGAGGGGTACTTTCAGGGATCAAAAAGTGCTACTCCTTCAATCGAATCAACCTCCCTTCGACGCCAGGCATTGAAGTTGATGCTTGTCAAACAACAATCAAAGGCAAAGCTCTTTGCATTGCTTCTATTTACATTCCTCCTAGGGCCATGATGGGATATCGAAGATTCTCCAACGTGATTGAACACCTTCCCTCGCCCCGCCTGCTTCTTGGAGACTTTAACTCTCACGGTACGGGGTGGGGCTGTCTATACGACGATAATCGATCTTCGACAATTCAAGACCTTTGTGACAACTTCAATATGACAATTCTGAACACAGGGGAAATGACACGGATTCCTAGACCACCTGCGCAAGCAAATGCACTGGACATATCTTTATGCTCGACATCACTACGGTTAGATTGCAAGTGGAAGGTAATATCTGATCCCCACGGTAGTGACCACTTACCAATTGTAATTGCAATCACCACTGGTTCAAGACCATCGGCACCAATCAATGTTCCCTATGACCTCACACGAAACATTGATTGGAAGAGATACGCTGCTGAGATATCCAAAACTATCGATTCAACACAGGTACTTCCCCCGGAGGAAGAATAAAAGTTTTTGTCCAACTCGATTCTCGATACCGCGATTCAAACTCAGACGAAACGAGTACCCGACGTGAATACCCAAAAACGTTCTCCCAACCCGTGGTGGGACAAAGAGTGCTCAGACGTGTACGCAGAGAAAGCTGCCGCGTATAAAACCTTCCGGAACGACGGGTTAGTTGCTAGTTACCGAGTGTACGCGATATTAGAAAAGCGAATGAAAAATTTAATGAAAGCTAAGAAACGCAGTTACTGGCGCCGGTTTGTCGACGGGTTAACAAGAGAAGCATCGATGAGCACTCTTTGGGTCACTGCCCGACGTATGCGAAACCGAAACAGTACTAACGAGAGCGTGGAATATTCAAACCGTTGGATATTCGATTTCGCCAAGAAGGTTTGTCCGGATTCCGCCCCGGCACAGAAAATCTACCGCGCCGCGTCGCCTTACAATACCGCGAGCGAAACACCGTTTACGATGGTGGAGTTCTAACTTGCTCTCTTACCATGTAACAATAAAGCCCCGGGGCCAGATAGAATCAAATTCAACTTGTTGAAGAATCCGCCAGACTCCGCCAAAAGACGCTTGTTGAATTTATTTAATAGGTTTCTTGAGGGTAACATTGTCCCACATGACTGGAGACAGGTGAGGGTCATCGCCATACAAAAACCAGGAAAACCAGCCTCCGACCACAATTCGTATCGTCCGATTGCAATGCTGTCCTGTATCCCGAAGTTATTCGAAAAAATGATCTTGTTTCGCCTCGATAATTGGGTCGAAACAAATGGCTTACTGTCAGATACACAATTTGGCTTCCGCAAAGGCAAAGGGACGAACGATTGCCTTGCGTTGCTCTCAACAGAAATTCAAATGGCATATGCTAACAAAGAGCAGATGGCATCAGTATTCTTGGATATTAAAGGGGCTTTCGATTCAGTTTCGATCAACATTCTTTATGAGAAGTTGCACCAGCATGGTCTTTCGCCAATTGTAAATAACTTTTTGCTAAACCTGTTGTCTGAAAAACAAATGCATTTCTCGCATGGCGATTTATCGACATCACGATTTAGCTACATGGGCCTTCCCCAGGGCTCATGTCTAAGCCCTCTCCTTTACAATTTTTACGTGAATGACATTGACGAATGTTTTGTCAATTCCTGCACGCTAAGGCAGCTTGCAGATGACGGTGTGGTCTCTATTACAGGTCCTAAAGCCGTCGACTTGCAAGGACCACTGCAAGATACCTTGGACAATTTGTCTGCTTGGGCTCTCCAGCTGGGTATCGAGTTCTCCACGGAGAAAACAGAGCTAGTCGTATTTTCTAGAAAGCGTGAACCAGCGCAACTACAGCTTCAGTTAATGGATCAAACTATTGCTCAGGCTTCAACATTCAAATATCTCGGGATATGGTTCGACTCTAAAGGTACCTGGGGATGTCACATTAGGTATCTGAAACAGAAGTGCCAACAAAGGATCAACTTTTTCCGTACAATAACTGGAACATGGTGGGGTGCCCATCCAGGAGACCTAATCAGGCTGTACCAAACAGCGATATTATCAGTGTTGGAGTACGGATGTTTCTGCTTTCGCTCCGCTGCGAACATACACTTCATCAAACTGGAGCGAATCCAGTATCGTTGCTTGCGTATTGCCTTGGGTTGCATGCACTCGACCCATACGATGAGTCTCGAAGTGCTGGCGGGCGTCCTTCCGCTGAAAAATTGATTCTGGGATCTCTCATATCGATTGCTCATTCGATGCGATATTCTGAACTCATTGGTGATTGCAAATTGCGAAAGGCTTGTCGAGCTTAATTCTCAGACCCGATTCATGTCCTTGTACTTCGATTACATGGCACAGAACATCAATTCATCTACGTATAACGTCAACCATGCTTATCTCTTAGATACTTCTGATCCAACTGTATTTTTCGATACATCCATGAAGGAAGAGATTTGTGGAATTCCGGATCATATTTGCCCACAAGTGGTCCCAAATATTTTCTATAACAAATACCATCAAATCGACTGCGCCAAAATGTTCTACACTGACGGATCAATTCTCGACGGGTCCACAGGCTTCGGTATCTTCAGCGAAAATCTTGCTGCCTCATTCAAACTAAATGATCCTGCTTCAATTTACGTCGCAGAATTAGCTGCCATTCAGTATACTCTCGGGATCATTGACACCCTGCCCTCAGACCATTACTTCATCGTTTCGGATAGTCTCAGCTTCATTGAGGCCATCCGTGCGGCGAAGCCTGGAAAGTACTCACCGTATTTCCTGGGGAAAATACGGGAATATCTGAGTGCTTTATATGAAAAATCTTACCAGATTACCTTGGTTTGGGTCCCGTCACATTGTTCTATTGCGGGCAATGAGAAGGCGGACTCGTTAGCCAAGGTGGGCGCATTAGAAGGCGACACTTACGAAAGACCAATTTGCTTCAACAAATTTTTCAGTATCTCTCGTCAGAGGACGCTCGATAGTTGGCAAACCTCATGGAGCAATGGGCATCTGGAACGGTGGCTACATTCCATTATCCCGAAGGTATCAACGAATGCTTGGTTTAAGGAGTTGGATGTGAACCGGGACTTTATTCGTACGATGTCAAGGATCATGTCCAACCATTACTCGTTTGACGCGCATCTCCGTCGTATAGGGCTTGCTGAAAGTAATCATTGTGTTTGTGAGAACGGCTATCACGACATCGAGCATGTTGTTTGGCTGTGCGCAGAGTACTGTGTTGCCAGGTCCCAACTAATAGATTCCCTTCGGGCCCGAGGTAGATCACCCTATGTGCCAGTCCGGGACGTCCTAGCAAGCCGTGACCACCCCTATATTTTTCTTATATCTTTTTAAAAACTATTGATGTCCAAGTTTAATACATTTTCCCCTCTCTCATTCACAGTAGAATCTCACCAACCTATCCCTGTATCTACAATATGACATTGCTTCACGAGTCTTCGGTGCATACCCTTCTTGATAACCGTCTATCCAGAACATCATGACATACCTCACATGCAGATGATATAGAGTGCCAATAATTATCCGAAATATCGACCCTCCCCTCGCCCCTGCGATTACAGGCTGGAAACTACAACACTACAACAAAGTGTGCATATCCGTCACAATGATCAATCAGCAAACGACGAAGTCAATTACACAATATGTATCCCACTTCCTACCCTTTTTCCTTTACTTACATAAGAGGGGAGCAAGCCGCCCCTAAATACGGCTTTCCCTTCCCCCACTAACATGTGACATGTAATAAAAAAAATTGAATTGTCGGCCTCGTTAAGCTACAGCATTTGGGCCTAAATAAACGTATTTAAGATAAAAAAACAGGTATCTTTGATCCCTGTAACACTGGGTATTCTTGATCCTTATCATTAGTTCTCTCAAACACTTTCGAAACATATAGAAATAGAAAAACATCATGTTTATAACGTACCTGGAACTATTAATAGATCTAAATTGTTTTTTCCGTGAACAAATGAAGGTATATGTTGTTGAAGTTGAAAAAGTCAGTTAAACAGCACAGATTTGCCGCAAATACTCGTCTTGACTTTCTACTGTAATTAAAGTGTGTCGTTCATCTAAAAAGGTAGTCTTATTAATTAGTTTGTCAGGATAGGTGGATAGCAGAACTTCCGTGTCTATAGGTCATAGTGTGCTTTGTTTCTTTAGCCCTAGTAAGCGGGGGATCAAGTTACCACACGTTTTTACAAAAACTTCTTATTGACATGATTTTCAAAACTGTTCATATTTTTGACAGGACATAGTATTCGGAATTACACATTATTCGTAGCTCTTACAATTCAAATTGACTACAAGATGCCGAATTATGCAATTGAAATTTTTATTTCATTGAAAAACTATGAGAAAAAAACAAAAGTGGGATCAAGCGCCCACTCTCCCCTACCACTAATTTGATTCTGTTCAGGTTTGGAGGGAAAAAAATTGAACATGCGTTCATGATGCTTTATAAATTTGGGGAAATCGTGGATATTCAAACGTCGATATGCATTTTATCAGTTGGATGTTGGTTCCTCAGATGACTCAGCCCAAAACATATAGGTTCAACGTTTTCTAACATTGTGTATGCACCTTACGAATGCTTGGAATTCTATAATTGTGAACCAAAACGAAGTGGTTATAAACTTGGTTGTAAGTTATTCGCATTTAACAAGGACAATATATGTTTCCAACTATGATGTACTACATTCTTTTTCTAAATGTTGTGCAGACTGGCTAAATGTTAACAAATATAATATTAACCACAAATTTGATGAGCAAGATTTATGACTCCTGATTAAATTGGATAATGCCTACTAACGAAGTGTTTAAAATGTACGGCATATTGTGGAATATTTAATAATCAGAAAATTACTTCGAACTTTGTCTAAAATTGAGCAGGAATAGTAAAATTACACATGCCTTTCAATTTTTGGGAAGAAATTAGTAATGATCTGGACAGATTAGTTCGCTGCAATTATTCCGAGCTTGGCGAATAAATTTTTATTCGGAATATCCTCCAAATGAATCTTGACAGTTGACTTTAATGCCTTTATTCTAAGTTAGTCGAGTTTTTTTTGCAACCAGGCAACCAAAAATGTTTTCAAATTTTGTTAAATGGAAAAATCACAATATTTTTTCTAATCCATCAACAGTACTAACCTATCATTCAAAATTTGTCAACTGGTTAATAAAATCTTGACACAATTTAACAATTGCATTCATCGACATGTAAATCAAACATGATTTACGAAATTCATCGTCATGTGAAATTTAAATTAAATCTAAAACATTTTTGATGCTCGTATATGTCAGGAGCAGAACACGTAAATTTTTACGATTTTTTTCTGTGCAATACTAAAAAGCCCCCCTGAGTTGAACTTGAACAACGACTGACTTATGAATATTTTAAAATATATTATGTATTCCACACGACAAATTGTTTTTGGTTTAATAATTGAATAAACAGGAAGCATGAACTGAACATCTGACAGACAATCTTCCAAAACTCGTTGAAATGTAATGTGCAAAAGTATTATGCGTATTAATGATTTCAGAATTGATAATTTACTTTTTCAAAAGTTATAAAAAAAATTTTCTGCGATCATTTTTTTCTGGTCAACTCCCCCCATCGTGGGGAGACTTGACCAAGAGAATTTTGAAATATCAGAACAAAAAACAATATAATAAAACATGCTGTTATCATTTTTTCCCACATTGTTGAGGTCCTTAGTACTAGTTAAAAATAAAATGGAATCGTTCAAAGACACGGCAGTTAAATTACGAACAAGCAAAAAAAAGGTGTGAAATCGGTTGAAAACTTTTTCGGCAATCGTAGTCACAGCAAAGATTGAGTAATCGCGTAATGTTTCTAGTATAAGCCACGCCTCCGTAAGGGAGCAAGATGAAAAACGCTATAACTTCGCGTCCACTGCTCCAATCTCTATAAAAATTTGAGATAACCTTCTTAAGAACCTAAACTTTTACGATAGAAGAATAAAAATATAGATTTTTTGACCAAGCTCAACATATGTAACCGCTTAACGCAAATTCATGAATTACGGAACATTTTCTATGAGGAAATGATTTTTCAAGAACCAAACGGAACACGTTATTACTAATTGTTGAATTTCGCGCTTGGTCAAGTCTCCCCATGTTCCCCTAACCCTGATTGTATTTTCACAATTCGACAGATTCAATAGGTTGAAGACAAAACTAAAAAATAGGGCATATGAGAAGCGTACAGAACATGTACCTACCACGAATAAAAATAATAAAGCACAACAAACTTCTCGTTATGAGCGGTGCTGTCCAAGGCAGCTGAGCGGCATCATTTTTCGCATCTACATTCGTACCCAGCAAGCAAAGAGAATCTGGGTGTCTTTGTACAGTTTGTTATGGAGAACAACTGGTGCACAACGGTTGATATCTCTTCGAATGGGAGAGAGAATGAGCAACGGGTATTATTACGTTATGCTCAAATACCTACACTATAGGACAGTAATGGTTCACCAGCCTCGGTGGTGGTGAACCAAAGCCGTCATCTCCGCAGCTCATTGGTGAATGGCTCAATGGGTGGTATATTCGTGAAGCGAAGAACGAATGAAGAGTGTTCGTTCTTTTTCAGCTGATTCGTTTTCCAAGCTCTGGGTAGTATTCTTTCCAGGAACTAACGAAGCGGGTCGCCGGCGATAAACGAACTGATTTCAACGATGATCAAATGCAAACTGAAAACATTTTCCTATAGACAATTCGTTTTACCTATCTCAGAGGTGGTTCATCGTCAAAAAGGCGGCGCTACAAGTAAACCACCAATCAAAGCACGGCTAATTAATGCTGGACTAACAAAATCTACTTGTTAAGAATTATTAGTGCAAATTTTTAGTTAATGCTATTTAACTAACTCGAAAAATAATTTCAAATTTCACCACTCATAAGGGTAGTAATTCACCCCGAATGATTGAATTGAGAACAGAGCTAGTACGCCTGTCAAATCATCAGCTGCCGACTATTAACAGTGAATTACTGAATTTTATTGGAGCGATAGATCATAGTTGCAGCTTGCTAAGTTTTAACGTCCAAAGTTTGAATGCTCACATCTCAGATATTTCAACGGACAATTTACTAACCACAGTCGAAATTTTAGCCCTCAGTGAGACGTGGTTGAACAATTGCTCTGCTGTGGATATAAACGGTTATAGTTGTATCGCCGAATATGAACGTCATAATTCTAGAGCTGGTGGTGTTGCAATTTATCAAAGGACCACTGCATCTAGTATAGCTATTGCTCATGAAATTGAACAAGTCAGTGAAGAGCATGACGCGAATTTGTCTCTGGCGGATAATAATGGGAATATTTGTGCAGCAGAAATTATACTAAAAGGTATTAAAAAGTTGCTGGTTGCTGTATACATTTCGCCAGACACAACATTTAAAGAAAAGCAATTTTTCGTTACACGTAATTTATTTCCTTACGCTCGGAAAAATATCCCGATGGTTGTTTCGGGAGATTTTAACATAGACATTTCAAAGCAGGAAAACATGAAATTTGTTCTTTTCATGGATGAATGCCTCAAGCTTCGTCTTATTGCTGATCCTTCACAAACTACTACATACACTTGGACGTACATGCATCGATCTAGTGTTTGTCAAAAACTGCAATGTAGAAAGCCGAAGATATATTTCGTACTTTTCATATCACAGGCCAATACTTTCTTTAATTAATTCGATAGAAAGATGAACGATCTGTTTGTTTTCAGTTATGAGAGATGGAGTTTGGTCACGGGTTATTGACAATAATATTGTATTGCATCTATCACCTGCGTTTCGAAGATCTATGCCTTCCCCTTCAAGGCAAAAACACTAACAATATTACACTAGTTTACAAATTTTGGGGTGATTGCATGAAGTTAAGAAAAAAGGTGTTTTCTAAGTCAATTTTGGGTCGCTGAACACGAAAATCATATTCATTTTCTTTTTCAAAGAAGTGTTTTTGAGATTTTTTGAAAAACGTGTTTTTGAGCCCTTTTTGCAGTTATTGGTCAATATCCCAGGAAAAAATCTCCCGATTAACACAATCGACTCACCATTCGAAAGGTATTGATGTGCCCATTCCAAAAATGTATAACATGTTTGGATTAAATATCAATAATTTAGGGTTAAAAGCAACCAAAGTCAAAAAAAGTAATTTTTGGTAAAATTACTCATTTTTAGTTGATTTTTCATAAAAAAATAATTCGGCGAAAAAAAAATCTTTTGAAATCTTATGTGGCAGACAAACTTCTCACGTGAATTTTAAGCCTAAGATCACGAAAATCCGATAAAAACTGGTGTTGTTATTAAGCACCGAGTGAAAATTGTTCTGTTTTTCACATATCTCTTTTGGTCTTAAATAAGATTACACTAGCTTACATGAAAAATGAAGTTGCGAGAAAAAGTGTTTTCTAGATTAATTTTGACTAGCTGAACACGAAAATAATACTCAATTTCTCTTTCAAAGAAATTCGAGTTTAAAAAAATGTTTTTCTTTTGCTTCCTCATTTTTGGTTTTGCTCTGTTTTTTATTACAGAAAAATGATTTTTCATATTTTCAGAATCTTATGTGACAGATTTTAACAATTTTAGGGTAATCGCGATAAGCTAAAAAGAAAATTGTTTCAGAAGTTTTAATTTTGGATCGCTAAATACGAAAACAAAGTCCACTTTTTTTAAAGATGCATTTTCAAGATTTCTTTGAAAAAGGTGTTTTGGGCACTCTTTTAGTTATTTGTACTTACCTCGTTCAAATGGTATGGTATGAAGCACTGAGTGAAAACTGTAACTTTTTATTTTTCGCACAATCATATTTTCGGCTGAAATAATCTTCTATGCTTGATAGTTCGTCGCTGTTGCGCTATCTTATGACAAGCGCCATTTAGAACATTTCGTGAAAAACGATTTTTAAAGTTTGAGATTGAATATCTTGAAACTTATAAATGGTAAAAACAATTCAAAGAAGACAATTAATGCTTCAATCTATTCTGTATTAAACTCTCGAATATCATGAAGTTCGGTTAACTATGTTGCGAGTTTTCACTATAAATGTAAACAAAAGTCGCACTCATACGTGTCGTAGGTGTGTATTGATGGCAAAATTTGTATGGCGTGTCATAATTGTGCATGGAAAATTTTCCATAGAAAAAAGCATCAATTATTAACTTTTATTAATATCTTCGGCTTTATTCGGCCTAGAAACAATCGATGAGATGCATTTTGAAGGAAATTGAGCAAGCAATCTAGAAAAATAGTAATTTTTAATTACAGTGTTGCCAAACATGAAATATTGCCAATTTAAAAGTAAAACTATGCCATTATGTTATTATGTTCCTCAGACATTTTTACATATAAAAATATCTAAAACTTCTACATTATTTAAGCGAATCCCAAGATACAGTGATTTAAAGCAAAAAACTGACAATTTCTCATCACTTTTTTCGCTATAACTCAGTAACCAAGCAAAATTTCAAAATTCTGAAAACGCCATTTTGTATAGAATTTTCAGATTAGTAATGTTCCATATCTAACTCAGTTTACCCCAAAATGGCGTTTGCCATAAGAAAGCACAACAGCGACGAGTTATTGTTTGTGTTGGCTACTGTCTTCTCGAGCTTGCATCCATCCATCCTGCGGCATTTGAATGGTTTTGGATATTTCATTGTACAACTAAGTGCTCTTTTTAAAATGCGGAAATATTCGTTGGAAAAGTTTTGTTTTGTCTGTGGTGAGCACATATTTAACAAATTAGAGGAATTTTCGCCTTCTGCTTCAACAGGCTTCGCAGCCGATTCTCAGCTCACAGAATATTACGTGGCTAGTGATACAATCCCACTGAGTCCCGATAGGGACTCGAATATTTGATGACTGGCTTATGAGACCAGTGCTACACCCCCTAAACCGCCGCACCAGGGCAGGGACTGCTAAAATCATAAAATTTCCATTTCGCTCAATGTTCCATAGCATCAACATTTTTCGATGTGACGATGTTAGTGATATTAGGCTTAAAATTAACGTAAACATATTATCTGTCATCTTAGATTCTAAAATGTCTGAAAACATATTTGTTCTTCTGTAAAAAAATCAATTAAAAATGAGTAACTTTAAAAAATGGTCAAAAAAGAACTTTTTTAAACTTTGGACACTTGCAGCACTAAAATTTTTACATATGATCGACACATATTATATGTGTTTGGAAAGGACATCTCGGCACCTTTCAACCTGCATATCGACTATATTAATTGGACGATTTTGATACGAAATATTGACTAAAAACCACAAAAAGTGCTCAAAAACGAGTTTTTTGAGAAAATCACAAAATCGCTTCTTTGAATATTGTTTTCGTGTTCAGCGACGCAAAATTAGTCTAAAAATTACTTTTTCTTGAAGCTTCATTTTTCTTGTAAACTAGTGTTATTTTTCAAGTTGATTTGAATATTTGAACGGAAAACGTAACGCACTGATCTACCTGAGACGGTCCCCGCGCACATCACTAGCAGACTGAGCAATGAGTGATGTGTGCGGGGACCGTCTAAGGTAGATCAGTGCGTTGCGTCTTCCGTTCAAATGTTCAAACCAACTTGACAAAGATAATATTGTTAGTGTTTTTTGACCTGGAGATGAAGACATAGACCTTCGAAACGCAGATAGTAGACGCAATACAATATTATTGTAAGAAACCCGTGACCAAATGCCATCTTTCTTTAATTGATCCAGCAATTTAATATTTTCACCATACGATGCAGAAAGAAATAATAAACGGTTTATAACGCTACAACTACACCAATCATGTCAGTATCGCACCCATGGACAACAGTTCAATCCGGAAATAGAGAGCAGAAGTCAGCAGCATTCAAAGAGAATCGAATCCAGCGCATCATTCGCTAAAGTGAACATAAACGGTCCTTTTCATGACCACCATTATTTTAATGAAGAATTAATTAGAAGTCTTTCCCTTTTCCGAAAAATCCCGTTGATAACCTACATATTCATATAAATAATCCTAAGTGTATTCTACTTCATTCCGGTTATGTCTCTGACATTACCCACCCATCTTTTCATTATAACGTTGTAACATGATAAAAGATGGGTGGGTAATGTCTGCGACATAACCGGAGAGATGTAGAATACATAAGGAACACGTTCTTCAAATATGTTGATACTCATTGGAATTTTCGGACAAAAGGTGATTTGGGCGAGGAATATTTCAAATTATTCTTTACAAAAATGATGGTGGTCCTGAAAAGGACCGTTTTTGTTGGCGTTGTTGGCCTTGGTGAGGGAGATGGCTAACGATGAAATGAATTGTTAGCATGAGGAAGTCGCATAGTACTGGCCAATGGCAGAACAGATAATAATTGATTCCTGAAAATCAATTTTTCTTTATTCATGTAAATTATACATACTTACAAATCTAATAGAATATTCCTGGCCATATTTCTGAATCATTATAGTGCGAACATTGTGTAATTTGGTTAAGTACAATGAGAGTTACAAACTTTCCAAACTCGACCTTTTGTTCGTTCCGAAATATTGAAATGGAGTGTCTATATTAAACCGTTAGTCGTGGTCACAATAAACACCTGTTTTAATCCACCTAACGGTGCAATTGTGCCTTTCTCATTTCTCTAAACTATGGCACGGAGGCTTTTTATGTTCAACATAATTGTGGAAATGTCCATTACATTCTTAGTACACTTTGCACTTATACACAAGATGATGGGGTTGAAAGGGAGGGGTATGAGGGCTGGATGGGGTGGTGGTCTGAGGGGTGATTTAAGGAGATTTTTAAGGGAGGGAAGTGAACAGTAGAGGGGGGGGGGGTGTAACCCCTCTCCGTAAACCATCAACTACGCCCCTGTTAAAATCCAGAAACCTCATGCGAGTCAAACAAAATTTGGCCGGGATTAGGTTGACGTTTTTCAGAGTGATTGCATAACCTTTCTATATGAGAAAGGCAAAAATATGCCAAATACACACACATACACACACATACAGACTTTTCCGATCTCGACGAACTGAGTCGAATGGGATATGACACTCGGCCCTCCGGGCCGGGATTAGGATGACATTTTTCAGAGTGATTGCATAACCTTTCTATATGAGAAAGGCAAAAATATGCCAAAATCCAAAAAAGTGAAACGTCGTCAAATTTTTTTTTTGTGTTTGCATGAAATCTCGACGTTTCATGCACCTTGAACACATTTAGCCTCAAAAATAAAAATTCTATTTTTAATTTTTCCTATAGTTTATATGAGAAATTTCTGTGTGGCCGCACTCTGAAACCTGTAATTCCGGAACCAGAATTCCGACCGATCCAAAATTCAATAGCAGCCGATGGGAAGGTTGCACCTTTCATTTGAGACTAAGTTTGGGCAAATCGGTCCAGCCATCTCTGAGAAAAATGAGTGACATTATTTGACACATACGCACATACATATGCACACACATACACACATACAGACACACATACACACACATACAGACTTTTTCCGATCTCGACGAACTGAGTCGAATGGGATATGATACTCGGCCCTCCGGGCCGGGATTAGGTTAACGTTTTTCAGAGTGATTGCATAACCTTTCTGTATGAGAAAGGCAAAAATATGCCAAAATCCAAAAAAGTGAATCGTCGTCAAATTTTTTTCGAGTTTGCATCAAATCTCGACGTTTCATGCACCTTGAACACATTTAGCATCAAAAATAAAAATTCTATTTTTAATTTTTCCTATAGTTTATATGAGAAATTTCTGTGTGGCAGCACTCTGAAACCCGTAATTCCGGAACCAGAATTCCGACCGATCCAAAATTCAATAGCAGCCGATGGGAAGGTTGCACCTTTCATTTGAGACTAAGTTTGGGCAAATCGGTCCAGCCATCTCTGAGAAAAATGAGTGACATTATTTGACACATACGCACATACATACACACACACATACAGACTTTTTCCGATCTCGATGAACTGAGTCGAATGGGATATGACACTCGGCCCTCCGGGCCGGGATTATGTTGACATTTTTCAGAGTAATTGCATATTTCTATATGAGAAAGGCAAAAATATGCCAAAATCCAAAAAAGTGAATCGTCGTCAAATTTTTTTCGAGTTTGCATCAAATCTAGACGTTTCATGCACCTTGAACACATTTAGCATCAAAAATAAAAATTCTATTTTTAATTTTTCCTATACTTTATATGAGAAATTTCTGTGTGGCCGCACTCTGAAACCCGTAATTCCGGAACCAGAATTCCGACCGATCCAAAATTCAATATCAGCCGATGGGTAGGTTGCACCTTTCATTTGAGACTAAGTTTGGGCAAATCGGTTCAGCCATCTCTGAGAAAAATGAGTGACATTATTTGACACATACGCACATATATACACACACACATACACACACATACACACACATACAGACTTTTTCCGATCTCGATGAACTGAGTCGAATGGGATATGACACTCGGCCCTCCGGGCCGGGATTAGGTTCACATTTTTCAGAGTAATTGCATATTTCTATATGAGAAAGGCAAAAATATGCCAAAATCCAAAAAAGTGAATCGTCGTCAAATTTTTTTTCGAGTTGGCATCAAATCTCGACGTTTCATGCACCTTGAACACATTTAGCATCAAAAATAAAAATTCTATTTTTAATTTTTCCTATAGTTTATATGAGATATTTCTGTGTGGCCGCACTCTGAAACCCGTAATTCCGGAACCAGAATTCCGACCGATCCAAAATTCAATAGCAGCCGATGGGAAGGTTGCACCTTTCATTTAAGACTAAGTTTGGGCAAATCGGTCCAGCCATCTCTGAGAAAAATGAGTGACATTATTTGACACATACGCACATACATATACACACACACACACATACACACACACATACAGACTTTTTCCGATCTCGACGAACTGAGTCGAATGGGATATGATACTCGGCCCTCCGGGCCGGGATTAGGTTAACGTTTTTCAGAGTGATTGCATAACCTTTCTGTATGAGAAAGGCAAAAATATGCCAAAATCCAAAAAAGTGAATCGTCGTCAAATTTTTTTCGAGTTTGCATCAAATCTCGACGTTTCATGCACCTTGAACACATTTAGCATCAAAAATAAAAATTCTATTTTTAATTTTTCCTATAGTTTATATGAGAAATTTCTGTGTGGCCGCACTCTGAAACCCGTAATTCCGGAACCAGAATTCCGAACGATCCAAAATTCAATAGCAGCCGATGGGTAGGTTGCACCTTTCATTTGAGACTAAGTTTGGGCAAATCGGTCCAGCCATCTCTGAGAAAAATGAGTG